>NW_027249383.1:165000-220000 GCF_030848795.1 Temnothorax nylanderi | reverse complement strand
TTAAATTGAAAATTAAAGATAAAATTTAAAACAAATTTCATGGATGTGATCATTTTCTTATATTAAATCCGATTTAAAGATAATTTTGGTATGAAAATCGGGCACGAACTTATGCAATCATCTAATATTATATATGAAATAAGAGTAGAAAAAACTGAAGAATATAATGGTATTAGAAAACTTGTACACTTTTAAAGTAAAAATCGGTTACCCCTTCAACGATCTTCGCCAAATTTAATACCAACCTTCCTTTAATGCTAACAAAATTTTCCTTTAATACTTTTCCTTCTATTTAGGCATAAATCGGTATTGAAAATCAAAGATAAAATTTAAAATTTATTTCTTTATTCCTTTATTCCTTTATTCCTTTATTCCTTTATTCCTTTATTTATTCCTTTATTTATTCCTTTATTTATTCCTTTATTTATTCCTTTATTCCTTTATTCCTTTATTCCTTTATTTATTTATTTATTTATTTATTTATTTATTTATTTAATAACTCCCCTCTCTGGGAAAGACGTAGTTCTACGTCAAAACTACACACTCTATAGCACTCTCCGGAAAATTCTACCCCTATTTCATATACTTGTGGCAAAAATTCGGTCCAATAGTTTTTAAGTTAAAAACGTTCAAACATACATTTCGGGTGATGTATGTTTGAACGTTTTTAACTTAAAAACTATTGGACCGAATTTTTACCCTAAGTATATAAAATAGGGGTAGAATTTTCCGGGGAGTGCTATAGGGTGTATAGTTTTTCGTTATCTATTTTCTGGAAACCGATTTTTTTAATTCTTTATTTTTTAAATATTAAAAAAATTAAAGAAATCGGTTTCCAGAAAATAGATGACGAAAAACTACACACCCTATAGCACTCCCCGGAAAATTCTACCCCTATTTCATATACTTGTGGTAAAAATTCGGTGCAATAGTTTTTAAGTTATTAACGTTCAAACATACACCACCCGTAAGGATTTTATATATTAGTATAGATATATAAACTTTAAATTCGGATTATCCAATAGATGGCATTCGATAGGATTCGTTTCTCGTATTTCAAATTTAACGAACAGTGGTATAAAAACGGTATCAAGAGACACGGCACTGTCTCACGTCAACCAGTGCCAAGTTATAATATATGGAATAAATTATTTCACTTTTGATTCTACAGCTTTTGAAAAAATATACATCTTAATTTATCAATACTTTATTATCAAAGTTAACAGTTCTTTTTTAATATATATATATTGACTATATATCGTCATATATGATTATATATGATTATATATAATTATATATGATCATACAGAGACAAAATTCATATATAATTTGCATTATATATAATCATATATAATTATATATAATATTTTTTTCCCGGGACGCTACATGAAATTATATATAATCATATAGGATTATATATACTTCCATATGAATCTTATATGTATCCATACATGAGTGCATATATGATCTATTGTTCATATCTAATTATATTTGGAATTATATATGCTCATATATAACGATATATGGACCCATATATAATTTTATATAAAGTACCAAATTTCATATATTGTATAATCACATATAATTATATATATTTTAAAAATATATAATTATATATAATTATATATAATCTTTTTTTCCCGGGATATTACACTTTTAAATTCGGATTATCCGATAAATGGCATCCGATAGGATTCGTTTCTCGTATTTAAAATTTGACGAACAGTGGTATAAGAACGGTTTCAAGAAACACGGCAGTGTCTCACGCCAAGCAGCGCCAAGTTATAATATATGGGATAAATCATTTCACTTTTGATTCTATAGCTTTTGAAAAAATATACACTTAATTTATCAATGTTATTTATTATCGAAGTTAAACAGTTCTTTTTCAATATATATTGACTATATATGATCATATATGATTATATATATATATTTACATATATATAATCTCATTATATATGTTCATATATGATTATATATGATTATATATGATCATATAGAGACAAAATTCATATATAATTGCATCATATATAATCATATATAATTATATATAATCTTTTTTTCCCGGGATTTTAAGGGCCATTTTGGGCGTTCTTCTTTTATCAGGACTCATAGAAAAGCTTTTGTAGAAATTACCTCTTCGAAAAGTTTGTTTTTATTTTATGCTACATTTTTTGATATTTAAGTATTGACATTTTTTTGTGTGTATGATAGATATTTCAGTGCTACCTTCTTGATATATTTTTCGGAATAAGAATTTCCTGTTATATAAAATACCGTGTTTTATGTAAAAAAATTCTTTACTTCTTTACTTCTTTTTAATACTTTTTCAAATATGATATATTTGAAACAAATACTTTTCAATCTTTTCTTTATGTTTATATAAATATAAGAAAATGATAAAAATCAAAAGATAATAATCAAATTTATTTTAAATTTATATCTTAAAACTCTTTAGTTTTGCCATGAAATTTAAACGATGTTCACAAATATGTAGAAGATAAATTCTCAAGAAAATTTTTTCTTGAATAGGCTTATTTAAAGTAGATTCTGTTTCTTATTTTGTTATACGTTATTGAGATGAAGAAATCAAAATAAGAGATTAAAAAATTAATTTATTCATTCAGTCTCTCTTTCTCTCTCTCCCATACATAGATACGAATGACGCCACTAAAGAAACTGAAGAGGCGCCTCGAAGAAGCAGCAAAGTTATGATAGCGGAAACTTCTACAAATATAGTTCCACGACCTGTCACTGAAACATTAAAAAAAAGTCTATTGAAATCTACGAGCAGCAACAGCAGCAGTAGCCGTGTGGATAAACCAGTAGTGCTCGATGTTAAAGCTATCGAAGTTAGGTCACCGTCACCTATACCCGAGGATCTCGTAGAAGAAGAAATTAACAAGCAGTCAACATTATCAGCAATGTCCGATCAAGAGAAAAATGTTGAAAAAAAGGAAAACGCGCAAGAGCAACAGCGAGAAAAAGATGGAGAAATAAGCGAAAAAGAGATGTTAGAAGAGCAAAAAGAAGAAGAGAGGGTAAAGGATAAAAAGAAGTTTCAACAATCGAGAAATGCAGAGGGGAATAACAGTGATAACATTGAGCAGGAGATCTTGGAAACAAATAAGGAAATCGATGCAGGAAAATGTACTGAATCCGAAGTGAAAGAACAAAAACCTGTAGTACCAATTCAATCTACAAAATTGCGGGGAAAGTCAAAAGCAACCGGTCAAGTAGTGGGGGGTTGGATTTAATTTAATTTGGCTATTATTTACATGCACTATGTTTATTTAAATGTTTGAATTTAAATATCTTATTAAACCTAAGTATTCAGCTTCGATAGAATTCCATATTTATTTAAACATATGTTAATAATAATGTAATAGCGCTAATAATGCATTGAGCTCTAGTTGCGTTAAAATATTTATCTGGGAAGTCCCTCAGTTGCTTAAAACAGTTAGAGGAAAGTATTTTATGACGGCCCGTGAAACCTTGGCATAATTCATAGCACATATCACGAGGCGGACTTTCCTCATGTGTGACGCGAACGTAATTTCTAAGTACTTTACATGACAAGCAATATTCAATATCGGTACTCAGAATACGTTATCAATTTTCTGCGTATCGCATTGTCAAATCAATTTCTAAGTACACTGCCACCTATAATTCGGTTACATCAATCTCGATAATTTTATAAATATTTTTATTAACTGTACGTTTTAATTGTCTACTATTATAACATAAAAAATAGTATTTAATTTAACTTTATTAAACTTACTTAAGCTAATTTAACTTAAAAAGGAATAAAGTTGGTTTCAAGTTACAAAATTTTGTAAATAAAATTAAATTACATGTAACATTGGAAATTCCATTGAGAATTTACTGCACCGTGTTCGTAAATGAGATAAGCAGATGACGCATGACTCATACTCGCGGACGTAACTTGCCGTTGGCTTTTCTTGTTCATTCTTATACATATATCTCCAATGTCACGTGTAAGCGATAAGTGGACGGTTTTTAATCTCGATGATTCTTATCGGTGATGCGTCGTGCACGTCGTCACGAACAAATGCCTTATTTAGATAACAAATGTAACACACATGATGTAATAAATAAAATTATATATCTAAAATAACTATACAGTCGATATTCAAGATGCATTCTTCAATGTATACACTTGCCGCAGATTATTGCTAAAAAGGTTCTGAAACAGAAGAATAGCAAATGAGAATGGCAAAGTTAGTAATAAGATAAAAACCTTCTGTTTAATCTATTAATTTCGTGTTGTTACAAAGCATTATTATTAAATATAAATTAATTTCTTTAGAATGTTAAAAACGTTTTTATGGTATTATACATTCCTCTTTCTTAAGGAAGCGTCGCTTCTAAATAGACTTTCTCTGCGTCACATTACAGTGAAGTTAAATGGGTAATTATGAAAAAGAGGGGCTTCCTCACCAATTTGGCTGAAACTTCACAGTTTTGTGTATTTTGGTGCGTAAAACATGAATCTATAAGTTAAAATTGTCGCTCTCAATTAGGAAAAAAGTTATTAAGTACTAAAGTACTTGACAGTTGCGTGATTAAGATGTCTGTCATTTATTATACTTTGTATTTATAGACTTTTCAATATGCCAATTATTTTCTGCTTTAAAAAAAGCATAATAACTCTATTTTTATTATCTTTTTTAACCATTTAATTTAATATATTATGGCATATTTGGTACAACAAAACTGCACATTTTCCAAAGAAAATAATAATTTATGTTTTTTGTTAAAGCAGAGAATAGTTGGACCAACTATTCTCTGCTTTAACAAAAAACATAAATTATTAAAAAAAAAGATAATAGAAATAGAGTTATTATGCTTTTTTAAAAGCAGAAAATAATTGGCATATTAAAAAGTCTAGAATATACAAAGTATAATAAATGACAGACATCCTAACCATGCAACTGTCAACTTTAGTACTTAATAACTTTTTTCCTAATTGAGAGCGACAATTTTAACTTATAGATTCATGTTTTACGCACCAAAATACACAAAATTGTGAAGTTTTAGTCAAATCGGTGAGGAAGCCATTCTCCTTCATAATTACCCTTAAATGGCGTAAGAAATTTTCTGGTTATGATTAATATAAACATTAATGTTATTAATTCAAAAGTGCACCTTCGTTTTTGCCCATTCGCTCCATTTTCTGTTATTCCGTTAGAAATAGCATCCTTCTTCTTTCTGTTGACACTTTTATCTTCCTGTAATATATCACATCTAGCGTATTATATCCAAAAAGATGTGCCAATTAACTATATGAAAAGCTATCATTTATCCTACTAGACATCATAGACGTGCGCTTCGCGCGCGCTATTTAGCTTTAACATTACACTATTAACTCCTTGATACACACAACTGTCAAAATATACGATGACAGCTGCTCATGAAGTAAGCACAGCGAGAGAACCAATCGGCATCGCGGAAAAGAAGCAATAATAACCGCGATATATTCGAGTATCGACTTTGCACGCCTTTTTTAAAGAGGGAATGGAATGGAACTACGAAAACCGATTTCGTGAGATTTCGTATAGTTTCTGTAGATGTTAGTACTAATAATTAAATTTATGTCTGAGGAATATTAAACTTGTACTTACATCTTCAAGTTCACCAATCAAATACTTTTTGAGCATCTTCTTTGCATCTGAAGAATGTCCGAAATCATCAAATCCACTCGTTGCATCTTTTCCCGCGTATTCCTCAAGTAATTCTGGACCACCGGGATGCTGTAATTAATATTATTTCCTATATTTTGTTTATTAAATTACTTTTATTATTATTTCAGAAATTATTATTAACAGAATATTATTATAACAGAAATTATTATTAATAACTATAAGTTAGCCTCGCATGTAACTGAGTTATATAATAACACATAATAGCAACGATAGTGTAATAAAATAGTAAGTGCATAATGATATAATAAATACAAGTTAAGATATATTAATAAAAATGTAGAAAAATAATAAAAATTACGGTAATGTATTGTATATCTTCTATTGCAAATTATCAAATTTGTTTTAATAATATTTATTAAAATATAAATTAAAATAGCTTTTTAAGGGAATAGGTAAAAATAGATTTAATATTCTACGTAGACGTTGTAATAATCAACTTTAATTTTATTTTTTGAAAAGAGCACTCCATTGTTTTATTATGTTTCAATAACACGCAAGATTGTTAAAGGTCAAAAACTTATAGGTATAAAAGATATAAGATAAAAACTATTATTTCCTAATTTTAACTAATCTTTCAAATTTCAAAAAATAAATTTTTTCAAACTCACATACAGATATTTTTTTTTTACTTTTAACTTATTTTCGCAGAAGAAAATTATCTTCTTTTCTTGATTATACGACAATTTCGATCACATTTCGTAATTTGTATTGCTGGAAAGTTGAAGTGTTATAAATCGCAAAAATCACATCATTATTATCAATCACAGATGAAAATGAGTACGAATTACTGCTGACTGTGTCTTCAGAAATAAAATTTATTTGAATTTTTATAACATGCAACATATTATTATATATTACAATAATTATATAACAAGTAATATATTATTATATATTACAATAATTATATTTGTATACATATATGTATGTGTATATATATATATATATATATATATATATATATACAAATAGTTTACAAAATGTTTCATATTTTATTTTGACATACTTTCACGTAAAATATAAAATATCATTTAAAATATTTATTTTTCGATTTTACTTAATACTTTCGCGCATAGAATAATGAGATAATCCGATTTATATAAAAAAAATACATAATTACATTTAAAACAAAATATGTAATTTGTAATATATGATTTTATTAACGCGTAGGTACCTGTTGCATATAATCCGTTACGTCGTAAACATTGTCGTAGATCACGATCCAGGTTTTTGTTCCATTCTTGCCGTTGCATTTTGCGACATCCGCGAGCGAATAGCGAATCACTGAATCGGACATTCTTTGGCTGAATCTCGCGAGAAAAAGAGAAAGAATCTATTCGCGTCCGCAATATAAGTAACACGTGCCGATGTTGCGAAGACCGACGGTGCTCCCGGAAAATACGAACGATAAGCATATCGCGATTTAGAGAGACACGAATTGTATCTATAGATAATTGTAAACCTATTGCTATCTCAGTTCAATGCTTTATCATGCAACCAATGCAAATTATACGTAACATCATATTAAAGAATAATTTCTGAGGATAAAAGGATAAAATTTCTTCATAACGTGTTTGAACATTATTTTGCTTTTATAACTATTGCTAAGACAAGAGAGAGTGAGGAGTTGAGCAGAGGAAGATAGAGGAAGATAGAGAATAGAGGAGAAACGGGAAATAAGGCGAGATAATAAATAGAAATAAAAAAATTAGTTACATGAATACCTAGGAAATCTAGAATGGGGAATTTTAAACGGTTCAGTAAATAGAGATCTAGAGAAGGAATGCATACATGCATAAGAGGAGAATAGAACACACGATTGATGATGTAATAAGAGAGGAAAGGACAAAGGAAAAAATAGAGAGATTGAAAGAATTAGAAATAAATAGATTAGAAATATTTTCCGGTGATGGTCTAACAATAAGTAAAAGAACAGAAGAGAAAGAAAAGAGGAAAAACCAGAAAGGATAAGAAAGAGATTATTGGATGAGATATAGGAAGAGAAATTTTCAAGAGAGATATCGAAAGAAAATAAAAAGAAGGATGGTGCAAGAAAGAGTGAAAGGATCGAAAGCTGAGAGTGATAAAGGAAATATTAAAAAGAAACGATGGACAAAAAATAGAAAAAAAGGAGAAAGGAAGGTTGGGATTAGAATAAAGAATGCGAAAAAGATGAAAAGAAAGATAGGAAATGTTTACATTGTCTATAAGTAGACATACATATTATTATATTTATGTATAATATAAACGCTGAAATACACTGACTCTAGTATAAAATGCGGAAGACAATATCATAAATGCGAATAAAGCTAAACAATGAAAGATAATTGTTGTCATGTGATATGGTCACGTAATGCATTTTATTGATTATAGATAATTGTAAGAAATCTTTATCATAAAAGAAAATGACAATATAAAATGATATCTACAAATTTTTACAATTGAAAATTCAGTGTAAACTAGCAATTTAATTATTATAGTTTTCTTTGGAACTTATTTCCATATAAGGGAAAGTAGGGGAATACGACGCAGTAGGTAATAGTGCGCACCTCAAGTTTGAGACTGTGACGATAGCTGACGACACGTAAGTGACAAAATTTCAAAGTTTACGTCAATTCTAAATAATATAGGGGAGACCGCCCTTACGAAAAAAACACCCTAAATAACACCCAAAAAAACACCCAAAAAAACACCAAAAAATAATAGCGTAATTTCGGATACTCAAATGGCGTTTACACCATTTGAGCGTTAACCGAAATTTTCGGTGTCATTTTTGGTGTTTTTCTTGGCGTTAACGCTCAAATGGTGTAAACGCCATTTGGGTATCCGAAATTACGCTATTATTTTTTGGTGTTTTTTTGTGTGTTATTTAGGGTGTTTCTTGCTCAAATGGTGTAAACGCCATTTGGGTATCCGAAATTATGCTATTATTTTTTGGTGTTTTTTTTGGTTGTTATTTAGGGTGTTTTTTTCGTAAGGGTTATATGAGATATGTATACACACATATATATATATATCATTTTCTCTATTAAGGGTTAAAGATTCTAAAATCAGACAAAATGATGAGTTCAAAATATTTTATGTATCAGCTAAGTGTTTAATATATATTATTTAAAAAACACATACGTATATATAACATAGAATAAAATTAAGTTTTCAGATTTCTTATTCTTAAGATTGCTTATTCATTTCCTTATTCTCTTTCTGCTTCCCTTACGAAAAAAACACCCTAAATAACACCCAAAAAAACACCCAAAAACACCCAATTTCATAAAAAAACGATATATATATGTATATATATATTATAAAATGCAAGGTTAAAACTTTGACTTATTATGAGGTCACATTATACATATAACTTCGAATTATATATAGATATAGATAAACCATACATACCCGTCACTGACAAGGGAACGGTCGGAAGTGTCCCTACCCGATTTGGATGCGTTTTGGATATGTTGTTGAGCATCAAAAAACATTAGACACGTATTTTTTTTTTTGCGGCGTATCTCGACGGTTAGGGGTTGAAACAACCCCTCGAAAATAACGGATTTTATAGTTTTTTGCGAATATCTTCGAAAATATAAGGCGTAACGACAAAAAATTTGTACGAAATGTTTATGGCTTTTTGTGCTCTTTACAATGGCGTAATCAGATTTTTCAAATGTGTCACATTTTTTAATTTTACCCCACCCCCACCTATTATTTTTGCCAAATATAACAATTTTTCCAAAGCAAATTTAAGAGCGTCAAATGCCAAATACATCCATGTGTATTTTTATTATGATACCATTATTCGATTTTTGGCAAGACGAGATGATATGTGGTATAGGCGTCGCGCGCTGTAGGTAGGTGTTGCGTTATTTCTGTTCAGTTGCGCCGTACGCTTAAAAATTTCCATTTCAACTCCGGGATGACCGAAAGCGCTGATGCGAAGGCCAGCGCAAGGCGCTGACAGCGAGAGGTTAACGCTATTTCGAGAGTCCTGGACTAGCAACGGAATGTCGACTCCGACATTATAAATACCGCCGAATTGTAAGATCGGGCGGGCAGTCGCAAATCATAATCTGAACGAACACGTGCGTCACATTAACCGCTACAATAATATACTATCCCGGTTACGGCACAACAAAATCAACAACCAAATTCACGCATTTGAATATCATTTGCTTGTGTCATAATTCCGAAAAGCAAGCATTTCAGATCATAAGTCTGAAGTGTAAAGAACTGTGTTGTACGCTGTCGTTTTGTAAACATGTAAGTGCATTTTTATTGTTAACTTTTATTGGTTTCTTACGCTTGTTACTTTTTCCTTTGATATTGAATATTTAATATAATTTTTTATTCAGCTCTTACTCAATTCTTTGTCAGTGACTATATAATCTTTTGGGAGAGATGCACTTGGACACGGTACATTTGGACACGGTCATTTGAACACGATCAATCGGACATCGTTTATTTGGCCACGGTTCATTTGGACACCGTTCATTTGGACACGGTTCATTTGGACACGGTTTATTTGGACACCGTTCATTTAAACACGGTCATTTGAACATGATCAATTGGACACCGTTTATTTGGACACGGTTCATTTGGACATGGTTCATTTGGACACCGTTCATTTGGACACGAGGCATTCGGACACCATTCATTTAGACACGGTTCATTTGAACACGGTTTATTTGGACACGGTTCATTTGGACACGGTTCAATTGGACACGGTTCGTTTGGACACGGTTCGTTTGGACACCGTGTATTTGGACACGGTTTATTTGGACACGGATTATCTGGACACCGTAAAAAATACGGCCTGTGCAGTTGGACACCGTAAAAAATGCGGCCTGTGTCCAAATGAACCGTGTCCAAATGAACGGTGTCCAAATGAACCGTGGCCAAATAAACGGTGTCCGATTGATCGTGTTCAAATGACCGTGTCCAAATGTACCGTGTCCAAATGCATCTCTCCCAAAAGATTATATAGTCACTGACAAAGAATTGAGTAAGAGCTGAATAAAAAATTATATTAAATATTCAATATCAAAGGAAAAAGTAACAAGCGTAAGAAACCAATAAAAGTTAACAATAAAAATACACTTACATGTTTACAAAACGACAGCGTACAACACAGTTCTTTACACTTCAGACTTATGATCTGAAATGCTTGCTTTTCGGAATTATGACACGAGCAAATGATATTCAAATGCGTGAATTTGGTTGTTGATTTTGTTATGCCGTAACCGGGATAGTATATTATTGTAGCGGTTAATGTGACGCACGTGTTCGTTCAGATCGTTCGTTATGATTTGCGACTGCCCGCCCGATCTTACAATTTGTCGGAGTCGACATTCCGTTGCTAGTCTAGGACTCTCGAAATAGCGTTAACCTCTCGCTGTTAGTGCCTTGCGCTGGCCTTTGCATCAGCGCTTTCGGTCATCCCGGAGTTGAAATGGAAATTTTTAAGCGTACGGCGCAACTGAACAGAAATAACGCAACACCTACCTACAGCGCGACGCCTATACCACATATCATCTTGTCTTGCCAAAAATCGAATAATGGTGTCATAATAAAAATACACATGGATGTATTTAGCATTTGACGCTCTTAAATTTGCGTTGGAAAAATTGTTGTATTTGGCAAAAATAATAGGTGGGGGTGGGGTTAAATTAAAAAATGTGACCAATTTGAAAAATCTGATTACGCCATTGTAAAGAGCACAAAAAGCCATAAACATTTCGTACAATATTTTTGTCGTTACGCCTTATATTTTCGAAGATATTCGCAAAAAAATATATAATCCGTTATTTTCGAGGGGTTGTTTCAACCCCTAAACGTCGAGATACGCAGCAAAAAAAAATACGTGTCTAATGTTTTTTTATGCTCAACAACATATCCAAAGCGCATCCAAATCGGGTAGGTTCCAAATCGGGTTTTTCAACCAATAAACGTCGAGATACGCCGCAAAAAAAAAAATACGTGTCTAATGTTTTTTGATGCTCAACAACATATCCAAAGCGCATTCAAATCGGGTAGGGACACTTCCGACCGTTCCCTTGTGAGTAAAAATGGCGATCATGCGACTCTGACGCCGCGTCCATTTACCGACCTTGGTAACGCAACATATGTGCGACACCGGATATGCCTTCGCTTTGTGGTGTGCGTTGGCAGCATGTGGAGGAGATCGGGAGATGCGCTGGGCCTGTATTCCGTTCCTATCTACCGATAACTGTCGGTTCGATTAAGCGTCGTTGCGCAGATTTTACGTATCGTATAGAAGCTGCGGCGACATGGCCGACATTGTTAACGGCACTGACGACGAACTGAATATGGCCCCTGCGCATGCGCATGCGCTAGCAGCGCATCCCCTCCACATGCTGCCAACGCACACCAAAGCAAAGGCACATCCGTGTGTTGTCGAGCGTCTAAATCATTAGTTCAAACAAATAATTAATGTAAAATAAATATTCAATAAATGTTAAAAAAATATTTTTTTTACAATGAATTGTACAATGTATAATTAATGAAAAATAAATATTAAAAAAAACATTTAAAAAATATCATCTGCTACTTGGGTATATATATATATAATTCAAAGTTAGATATATGTATAATGTGGCCTGGTGACCGTCAATTTGGTCCCCGGAAAATATTTCCCCGGAAATAAGCTCCTGGAAAAAATTTCCTCGTCCAAAGATTTCCCTGACAAAAATTTCCCCGGGAACATCCCCCCCCCGAAAAAAATCGCCCCAATCAAAAATTTACACAAATGAGTTGGGTTAGGTTAGTTTTTGTGGAAGTGGAGCCCCCCGAAGGGGGGCGGAACCTACTACATCCACGCATGGACCTTGCAATGTATATATTTCATTCTTGACATTACAATAAATCTATTTAATTTATCCTTTCTAACCAAGGTTGGGTAAGTTAACTTTTTTTTAACTAAGTTAAGTTAAAGTTAACAGCCTTGAAAATTTAACTTAGTTAAGATACAAGTTAATCCATAATGAAATTAATTGAATTAAAAGTTAAGTTAATAATAATTAGTAATTAAAAAGTTAAAAGTTAAATTTTTTTGTCGCCACGCTGGACCAGAACCGAAACGAAAACGTGATTATAACTGATCATATCATTCAACATGAGCTGAAGATGGTATCGAGGTATTATATTGTATAAAAGCACGTTTGAGTGCCTGAGGGAAATCTTTTTCCGTCGCAAATGTATCAGTCGATATGTTGAATGATATGATCAGTTATAATCACGTTTTCGTTTCGGTTCTGGTCCAGCGTGTTATTAAATATAGCGTTTGTTGTAAAGAGGTGGAAGCCAGTGGCCAGATCGACTATACTGCGTTTAGTGCGTTCACGGAGATAAGTAATAGTGCTGCGACTAGCGTATACGAAATGGGGCATTCTGAGCTTTGTGATTGGTCAATTCTTCTAGAAGCATACAACCAATCACACTACACGGAATATGGCCCCCCATATAGAAGTTGCCAGATGTTACAATGAAACCAACGCTTGGCCGATGCTACGGCAGTCAATTGTCGGCCAAGGTTCTATCAGTCAGTGCTGGGCCATCACTGGCAAATAACTGGCTGCCTACCTATATAGAATAATCCGGCATTACAACGAAGACCAACACTTGGCCGATGTTTGGCAGCCGTACGTCGCCCAACATTCTGTCAGACAGTACTGGGCCATCACTGGCAAATAACTGGCTGCCTACCTATATAGAATAATCCGGCATTACAACGAAGACCAACACTTGGCCGATGGTTGGCAGCCGTACGTCGCCCAACATTCTGTCAGACAGTACTGGGCCATCACTGGCAAATAACTGACTGCCTACCTATATAGAATAATCCGGGATTACAACAAAGACCAACACTTGGCCGATGGTTGGCAGCCGTACGTCGCCCAACATTCTGTCAGACAGTACTGGGCCATCACTGGCAAATAACTGACTGCCTACCTATATAGAATAATCTGGCATTACAATGAAGACCAACGCTTGGCCGATGCTACGGCAGTCAATTGCCGGCCAAGGTTCTATCAGCCACCCGTGTAAAAATTTGTTAGGGATGGCCTTACATAACATAAGGCGCCGATCATTAGTTATTAGGGATGCCATAAGAAAGGTTTCCTTATTTTTGTCTAGTAAGACCCTTGTAAAGATTTGATAAGGATATTTTAACTTCATAAATACTTATTTATTAGGGCTAACTGGATGAGGTCCCGATCATTATTTATTAAGGATGTCATAAGAAAGGTTTTTCTTATTTTTGTGTAATGAGGCTCTTGTAAGGATTTGATAAGGATGTTTTAACTTTATAAATATATTTACGAACACAAAATTTCGTAATAAGCCGGCACTGGTTTCTGACATTCACCCGACATTAAGAAATATTATATCATATATCCAATTCAAAATTTTATTACTCTTTTTAAACTGAATTTGTTTCTTAAGATAATTTTTGAAAAATTATATATTTGCGCTGGTTATGACATATGTAGATTGTATATAACACTTACATCAAATTAAGAAGTAGTCTACCATGTAAGGCAGTTGGCTCACGATCCAGAGGTCCCGAGGTCCCGAGTTCGAATTCCACCAAGGTAAGTGTGTTTTTCAAATACGAGAAAATATTTATAATCATAGACTGCATCTTAAGAAACAAATTTAATTAAAAAATAGTAATACAATTTCAAAATAAATAATTTTTTTTATGTCGGGTGAATATCGGAAATCAGTGTCGGCTCGATACTGGCTCGATACTGGCACGTAGCATTGTATCAGAAATCTGGCACCTGGCAACCAGTATTGGCGCAGTACTAAACCGATCATAAATCCTGTACTGGGGCAGTACCAGTAGACAACGGCTGGGCCAGTACTGTCTGCCAGTATTGGGCCCAAGTTATCATCCGGTACTGGCGCCAGTACCGCGCCAGTAGTGTTGCCAGTACTACGCCAGTACCCGAACTGCAACAACCAGTACTGGCGCAGTATTGGGCCGTTTCGTATGTAAACAAATTCACAGTTGAGTTCGAGAATCAAGGTCCTATACTATAAATGTAGAGTTGTAGGCAGGCATCTCGCGACGCCTTTATTTATGGCATGGTTTACTTCAAGAAAGTTAAATTAAAAGTTAATAGTTACCGATAAAATGTAACTAAATTAAGTTAAAAGTTAAAAGTCTAAATTGTAACTAAGTTAAGTTAAAAATATTTAACTTTTTAACTTTTTAACTTAACTTTTATCTTTTTAACTAGACACTACCCAACCTTGTTTCTAACACATAGAAGTGTATATATATGAAAAATATGTATATACAAAAAAGACTGTTCAATATATCGACAAATCACTGCTTTAAAGAAACAAAGTACAAATAAATTAATAAAGCCATCATAAAGGCCATAAATAATAATAACAGATAACTCATAACAGATTTTATAATGACAAGTTGGCAGCAACATTTTTCAAATATTTTAATACATCCTGTCGGCTGTAGGTTGCAACAAGACTCTTCAACCGCGCATCGTTGTCTTTGTAACGTCTTTGTCTTGTATTCGCAGGAGCGTGAGCATCCGCGCGCGCAATGTGAGCTTCAACGAGACCCTGCTCTGCTTGAATCAATTCAATGAATGTCCACAACATAAGGTGCGATCCATTTGCACTCCGATTTAGTGCACAGTGCCAACCTTCCACTGCATTATTGGTACGAGCAGTAGGCATCACCACCGAGAAGTAGTGGTTCCACAAATTAATGTCAAAAATGGCACCGCGTCGTTCACTACGACGATTCAACACACCAACCCAAGTGTGCTCAAAATAATCGAGGAAACCTTTCAAATCATCCTCATTATCCTTGAAGAATTTTGATTTTAGCAAATAATCATATGCGTAAATTACATCGTCGGGAGTAACGAATGCCAATGCGGATAACTGTCGCAAATTACGAGCAAATCGGCTGCTCTCGCAGTACAATTGCGCAAGATCATGGTTCTGTATATTTCGCCAAAGTGCTTGTCTGAAATGGAAGAAACATCCTTTGACAATACACTCGGGAAAATGAATTGCAATGGTCTTCAAAAATGCCGTCTCAAAATCCGACATTACATATTTTGGGGCCAACCCGGGGCATGCATCCTTCAGAACCCGCAACAGATTTTGATACGTTCTCTTGCGTCGGTTGGGACATAACGCATATACAAGAGGCACAACTTTGCCATTCACCTCCCCATGTATGGTGTAGAGTTGATCAAATAAATCTGGCACTACTTTAAAAGTACCATCACAGTACCACATGTCACATCTTTGCAGCACCTGTAGATTATCCTCCGTAGCAAATACAAGTAGTCTGTTATTAACATCCTCAGAGTCGAACAACAAGAACTTCACGTTCTTCAATATCTTTTGAAATTGGTCTGGTATTATGTACAGTGTGTCCTTCCTTGGATTAGGTGGTACAGGATTGTTCCTTTGACGAATTCCTCTGACAGTCCGACCAATGACTCAGCACTCGGTAATTGGGAAGCAACGGGTGACGACACTGTACCCAGCACGGACGCCACTAACGACGACGATGGCTCCTTGTTTGTCAACGCCTTCTTTTGTAATTTTGCAACAATTTGCTTTGCATCAACTGCTGCAGCGTTAGGAGTGTGAGTTGCGTGCTCAGTTTGATGCAAAATAATGCCTATAATAGGCAAACAATATACAAAAGGAATAAATGCGAAAATCTCGACACTGAGCAAGTAGCGCATAATTACATTAATTAACTTACCATCTCGTAATTCCGACGACGTGTTGTGCCCCGTTGTGGGTAGGGGCACCGGATCCTTTCGGTCCACGGAGGAGGCGGGATTATTAATGATTACAACACACGACGCTTTTAATAAACTGATCGTATAATTAACTCTGGTTGACCGTTATTACAGAAAATGCCCGTTACTGGTCTGCTCCCTGACTCGCATTGCCCTCTCGTCTCCTTTTGTCGCTTCCTTTTGTATCCTCGTCCTGTCCTTCGTTATCGCTGAGTTGCTCGGTCGTATGTGGGCCGATCGCGCAACTCATCTCGTTCTGTTTCGGCTTGCGTAATTCTATCGGACTTTCGCGGTCGCGTTCCTTATTGTTATTCTCGGTCTTTCTTCTTTATTATTACATTCTTTTCTTTAAACAGTATTTCTTAATCTATTTCGTAATACTAATTGGGGCCGCAACATCCCTCCCCCTTTGAGAGAAGGAAACTACGGTCTGTAGTTTTCGTGACATTGTTTTGTTGCTTATATTCTACTCCTATTTCTATTAGGGTGGTTTATTTTCTTTATTATTTTCTGGGGTTACATTTTTCTTATTTTCTAGTATAACATCGCTGGGTCGCCCTGTATGTGCGGTTGGGCTCTTGCTCGTTTCTTGTTTCTTTTTGTTACATAGATACTTATTCCTATTACGCTTAGTATTATTGTTATCGTGAGTGTCGATCCTACGGGGTATATGACGTAGGGATTTTTTATTAGGGTGTCTTGGGGTTTTTCCAACTCTTTATTTATGTCGCTTATGTCTAGGCTTAATTCCATTAGTTCGTTCGGATTTCTAATTACAGGTTCTAATCTAATTTCTTTTTTCGCTTGTTCGTTAGTATTTTTATTTTCGTTTGTTAGTGTTAGGTTAAAATCTGCTAAGTGCATTTCTATTTGTTTCATAGTTGTTTGTCTTTTTGTTTTTATAATAACGTCGGGTGTGGTTAGTTTACAATTTTCGTTTATACTTAGTTTTCCTGTTCGTTCGATTTCTACTTTCTGTTCCGCCTGGTCGTTACATTGAATCGTTAGCTTTTGTTTCCTCGGCGTCGAGAACAGCCACGTTTGTGGTTCGCTTACTGTTATCCATAGGGTTACATTAGATAGTATCTGGCGTTTTTCGCAGGTGTTTACGTACCCTGGCGTTTTTACATAGACTTGCATCTCGCATGGTGCGTCGGCTTTTATAAAATATATCGGGTAAATCTGGTTACATACATATTTTACTCCGTTTCTTTTACACTTATCTAAATCGCACTCCTCTAATGTTATATAATTATGATTTTCTTTATCTATCGCTAAAATATTGTGAGTAATTCTTAAAAACGTAAAGATATTCGCGTGGTTGTAGACAGGTAATGGTGTCGTTCTTATTATTTCATACACGGGGTATGCTACCACGGGGAATTTGATTATCGTGTAAATATTCGGGTTATCGTAATATGCGTTAATCTCTACGTAACTCTGTATTTCGTTCCAACTTTCTACTCTAACTTTGAATGGAAAGTGAGATCCTCGCGTCAATTGTGACGTCGCCTCTTTTAATTCCGTTATTATTTTTTCTATCGGTAACAACTGAGTGAGTATGATTCCTTCTCGCGAATATGTGAGGTAATCTATTGTGTCCTTCACGTCTTCTATTAGATCTTCTGTAATTGTGGTTAGTACTAATAACTGTTCGTCTACTTCTTCTCTTTTGGCGTACAGTGCTGTGTCCACCTGTATCCGTGTCGTGACGTTCGTCAGCAGTTGCTCGTTATGATATAACGATTTTTCTAAGGCCTCCATGTGGCCTATTGTGGCATTTATCACCTTTAATTGACTTTTCGCGGTGTGCCGTAGAGTCTGTTGCTGATTTTGTATCAGTTCAAGCTGCTCCTGTATGTGTTTTGCGTCGTCGGCATCCATAGTGCCGAACAGCGTTTTGCTGATCGTGCCGATCGCATCTATTAAACCACGTTTATTATCGTTTGTTCTATATATAGACTGTAATCGCGTTAGTAATTGCGTTAATTTTTCGTTATCTTTCTCTATTGTATGGAGGATGTTTTTGCACGCCTGTTGCGTGTCCTTTGCGATTATCGTTTCGCATAACTCTTCGGTTTGCCGTAGAAATTCCTGAAGTTGGTGATATCGGTTTCCTAGGGTTGCTATGTCTATTTTGATCGCTAATTTCCATGTAGCTTATACCTGTTGTAATTGTCCGGTTCTCTCAAAGTATATTCCCGGCTCGCTGCTGAATTGTCGTATCTCGTACGATGGTGCTGTCTCGAGTTTCGCTTTTTTCGCGAAGTGCTGGACGACGATCAGCGTCCTGTAAGATAAGGACTCGTGTTACTTTTCTTCGAATTTTTTCTTGGCTTGGTTATGCCTTCTCCTTAATTTTTCATCGCGCGTTTAGTCGCTCTGGTCGCTTAGAGCTGAGCAGTATTTGTTTGCTAAATTTGTTGCGCTAACTTGTTTAATTGCAAGATGAGGTGCATACGCTGTGATCGTTTTTTTGTTCCGTCCACGTGCGATGCGTGCTGGCGCACGTATTGGCTCGTGCGGGTGCCGTGAGTGTGGGTGCCGCGCCTAGTGCGCGGGTGGCGGCGAATTTGGGTTCGGGGCCGACGTCGCCCCCTCCCTCCTACGCGGAAGTGTTATTAACACCCTCGGGCATATGGGTGCCCATGGCTCTGGAGGTCACGGTGGATGTGGCCACCGGTCGGCGTGTGGTGCGGATGGGCCGCCGTGATTGATGTTCGGCAAGTACTTATTATCTTATTTATCTTATTTTTTAATATCGTCTACTTTCTATCGCCTACTTTCTATTGCTTGCTCTTTTGCGCTTTTTACTGTTCTATAAAGGGCTTTAATCGGTTTACGTGTACTCGCGTGGTTTTCCGTCCCTTTTTGATCGTGTAATTGACGTCTGAGTGTTTTTCAATTACTTTGTACGGTCCTATCCACGGGGATTCTAATTTTTTCGATCTCCCTCTACGCACCGTTTCGTCGTGCAAGAGAACTTTGTCTCCCACTCGGAAATTGATTTCTTTTGTCTTCTTATCATACGTCTCCTTGGCCTTAGATTTTTCATTCCGCAAGTGTTCCTTTGCAACTCTTTGTGTCGCTCTTAATTTTTCTTTCAACTCTTGCGCGTAATTGTCATAAGTATACGTTGGTTTCGGTGGTTGCGCCAGTGCCGTCGGTAGTGTCGCTCGGTGCCCGTATACCAATTCAAAGGGTGTAAACCCGGTCGCCGTGTGTGGCGTCGTGTTATACGCGAACATTGCGTATGGCGTCCATTCGTCCCAGTCTGTCTGGTCCGCGTTAATATAATGTCTCAAGTATTCCGCTAACGTCCTATGAGAGCGTTCTAATGCTCCATTGCTCTCAGGATGGTACGCCGTTGTTTGAATTTTTTCGATCTTCAATAATTTACACGTGCTTTTAAATATCTCGCTAAGGAAATTCGTTCCTCGGTCTGTCAGTACTTTGTCGGGGATACCGTATTCAAAGATGATCTTTGTGACAAATTCTTTCGCGATTGTATTCGCTTCTTGATTAGGTACGGGTATTGCTTTACTGAATTTTGATAAATTATCCTGAAACGTGAGGATATATTTATTTCCGTTTTCGGTCACCATCAGTGGTCCTACTATATCTAGAGCACATTTTTCGAACGGTTTGTCCGCGGTGTCTGTGATTACTAAAGGTGCTTTATTTTTCCGCGATAACTTGTTCTTCTGACACAATTCGCATTTATCAATGTAATCTTCGACGTCTCGAGTTAATCCTCTCCAATTATGCGTCAACCTTATTCGGTTTACGGTGCGTTCCACACCTTGATGTCCTCCTACAGGTGCATCATGGTATTCGTATAATATACGTTGCTTCTCTTCTTCTGTGTACTTTCTTTTGCTCTCCTCTTCGTTGTTCTCTTCCTTCTCTATCTTGTTGATATCTGTCGGCACATGTCTACTCAGCGCATCGACGTTTCTATTCTCTTGACCGGCCTTGTGTACGATAGTGTAATCGTATTCTTCTAATTTTAACCTCCATCGGATTAATCGGGATCCGGGGTCTTTTACGTTAAATAGCCAAACCAATGATTTATGGTCTGTCACTATGGTAAATTTTGTTCCATAAACGTATGGTCGGAAGTGTTTCACCGCCCATACTATCGCTAGTAATTCTTTCTCAGTAGTGTTGTAATTTTGCTCGGCCTTTGATAGTACTCTGCTCGCATACGCCACGGGTTGATCTTGACCTATCTTTCCCTGTGACAGTATGGCTCCGATTGCGTAGTCTGACGCGTCGGTCGTCACTACAAATTCTTGGGAGAAGTCCGGGTATTTTAATACCGGTGCTGTAGTTAATTTTTCTTTAAGTATTTTAAATGCGTTTTGTTGTTCTGCGTTCCACTCGAATTTGATATCCTTTCTGGTCATTTTTGTAAGTGGCTTGGCGATTGCTGAGAAATCTTTAATAAATCTTCGGTAATATCCGGCTAATCCTACGAAAGCCTGGATGTCTTTTACCTTTGTTGGTTTCGGGAAGCTTTTTACTGCTTCTAGTTTTGAAGGATCTGGCGAGATTCCGTTTTCTGTTATTACATGTCCGAGGTACGTCACTTCTTTCCGAAGGAATTCGCATTTATCGGGCTGTAATTTCAAATTGTACTTTCTCAGTCTTTTTAGTACTTCTATTAACCTTTTATTGTGCTCTTGTAAACTTGCTCCGTATATTATTATATCGTCTAGATATACTAAGCATTGTAATCCTACTAGCCCTGCTAGAACGGCTATTATTGCTCGTTGAAATGTCGCTGGGGCATTTTTCAGTCCAAAAGGCATTTGATTATACTCGTAATGTCCGTATTGTGTAGAGAACGCTGTTTTTTCCTTATTTTCTTCTTCCATCGGGATTTGATGATATCCCGAGGCGAGGTCTAGCGTGGTAAAATATTTTGCTTTTCCCAGTTGGTCAAGGATATCGGTTATGTTTGGCAACGGAAAGGAATCTCCCTCCGTTAGATCGTTTACAAACCGAAAATCTATTACCACTCTCAGTTTTAATTTTCCTGATGCGTCTCTTTTCTTCGGTACTACTAGCAACGGCGCATTCCACGGGCTCGTGCTAGGTCTAATTATTCCGTTTTTTAACATCTCTTTCACTTGTCTATTTACTTCTTCCTTGTGCTTTTCTGGCAAGCGGTACGGTCGGACGTTGACCGGTACGCTGCCCGCCTTCGTGGTAATCTTATGCGCGACGATATCAGTGCATGTCAGCGGTTCTCCTTCCACATGCAATACATCGCTGTAATCTCTGCAAATTTCCATAATGGCTTTCTTTTCTTCTTCATTTAAGTGTTGCGTGCGTATCAATTTTTCGACTCTTTCGCTACGCGGCATTGTTTCTTCTGCCTTGTTTACTTGGTTTACTTCTATCTCTTCTGCTTCTTCTTGCTCTAACTCCTCTAATGTCACTTGCGGCATTAGCATTTCGACTGTCTTCTCAGTCGTATTCAGTATGCTTGCCGGACATAGAAAGTTTTCTGGCATCACTAGGCAATTTCCTATGAACACTCCTGGCATTGTCTCTTCTGCCTGTATTATTCCTAGTGAATTTTATCGGTCGCGACTTGTACTATTGTCTCGCTTCGCGGTTTTAAAACCATTTTCTTATACGGATATAATTTTAATGTGCTTTTCCCTATGCGTATTGAGCTTGACTCGTAACTATATGACGCTTGATGCTTCTTTATAAAATCTACGCCTAGTATCCCGTCGTATTCAATCGGAAAATCATCCTTGACGACATATATCGTGTGCTTGATCTTTCTATCTTTCAAATCTATAGTCGCTGTAAATTTTCCAATCGTATGGGCTTTATGACCTGTTACTCCTGTAAGGGCCATTTTATCCTCTTCTATCATTGTTTCGCCTTTCAAATGTTTTACTTTTATTATTGATACGGCCGCTCCGGTATCAAACAGTAAAGTTATTTTTTCGCGCTTCGCTTCTCGCATGGGCAGAGTGATTAAGTCCAGCCCTGCATGCTTCCGCGGCTTGTTCGTCATGTGTGACACCTGATACTCTAACGCCGGTCGGCGCTGCTTTGTGTCCTCTTTGTCTTCTTCATCGCTATTCGCGGCTGAATTGCTGTCTTTTTTTCTCGGTCCATTTGTTTTCGGATGAAAGTTTTTGTTTTGTCCTCTCGGATTATTAGGTTTGTGGTGGTTTGTTCTTTCTTTATTTGGTCGACCGTTTAACAGCCAACATTCTTCGCGCATGTGTCCTGCTTTCTTACAATAATTGCAGACTTTATCTATCGCGTTTACGCGGGGTGTCCTATCGGGTTTCGGTAAGAAGAAACGGTTCGCGTATCTACTGGTACGACATTCCCTTCCGTGATGCCCGTATTTTCCGCATTTTTGGCATTGTAATATCGCTCGGTTATCGCGCGGTTGCGGCGAGTACGCATAATTATTTTTGGGACGCGGCGGAATTCCACTTGGCCCGTTTACTTTTTCTTCGGCGCTTGCTCCGGCAATCGCTTCTTGCAAGGTTGCGAAATGTTGAGCTCGGACAAGTAACTTGATCTCGTCTCTCAGTCCTAATTGGAAATTCTGTAATGCCTGTTGTTGAATCGTTTCTAATATAGTTCGCTTGCTTTCTATCGTGTGATTTCTTCCCTCTATCATGGAGTCGTATAGCTCCATTGCTAGTTTATCTGCTCTTAATCCGAATGCTCTTGCATTTTCTCCAGGTTTTTGCTTGAGTGTATTAAACTCTAGTTGTAAGTGTGTTGTGCTTTTGCGGCTCAGATAGCAAACTTCTAATTCTTTCTTTAGTTGTGCGAAATCTCTTATCTCTCGCGTTTGAAAATCTATCATCGCTCTTCCTTTTAGCTTTGTGCATAATACTGCTTCTAATAGCGTTCCTTCTTCCATAGGATTTATGTTTTTTATTGCATATGACGCGGCGCTTAAGAATTCTTGTAACTTACTCGAGGATCCGTCGAACTCGGGTATCATATCTCGTGCCTCTTTTAAACGTAGATATCCGATAGCGCGTTCCGCTTGGTTCCGGATATCGTATGACGTTCGTCCGTACGTTACTTCGAACGGGAGGTTACTTGGCTCGCGTCTCGCGACAAATTCGCGGCGTTCAGGATTCGCCGTTTCTAGTTGATTTACGCGGTTTTGTAAGTTGCGGATTCCATTTAATATCTCGTCGAGAATGGCATCCCTATCGTCCGGTTGTAATCCGGGAATTCGGTTACGATTATTCGCCGGTGTTCTCCTCTGAGATAACACTCTATTAAGGCGGTCGATTTCTGCGTTTACGTCTTCTGGAGTTATCTGCGCGTTGTCATTTACGTTATTCGCGTCGTGGTTGCTATTTGTTGCTTCCGCCATCTCGATTACGTTCACGTTTCTCGAGGCAGAATAATACTCGTGCGGATTAAATACGCTGCTATCATACGAGGTTAATAAAAACTCTCGTCTGCGTTAGCCTACTGGTCGTACTGTCCGCGTCTTCGGATTGTGTGTGCCCGTGTGAGGGGTGGAGTCTATCTTCGTCGGGGCAGTTATTTTGTCCTATTACTCTCGCGTCTAAAATTACAACGGAATCGTCGAATTGTTCGCGTTCGATTACGCTGTTCGGGTGTAATTCCGGTTCCGATTCGCTTTCGCTTGAGTAGTACGCGTCTAAATTTCTACGCACGGTTTTGCGATTATCGCTTACGACTTCTTCGGTCGTTTGCACGGGGCTTAACGGTCTATTTCTACGCGCTCGTCGTGACGTCTCGCTATGGAGCCACGATTGGTTTAGTTCCGCAGGTGGATTTTCGTTTTCCGACATCTACGGTAATTGCGTTTTACATAATTTGCTTAATCGACTTACATTACGGTCGCTAGTCGCATGCTGCTGGTCGGTGCTCGTGCCGCTTTATCAGTCGGTGAGCCCTTGTTGAGGTAGGTCGGTGCCGTCTCGGGTTACGCTGCTTGCTTGTCCCTCGTTGGCCGCTACCGTGTTGTCTGCTGCTTTCGAATCTGGCTGCCGTGTCTCCGTTGAAGATGTTGCACTGCCTCACTGATTCACTTGTATTTCTTTTTCAGCTGTCGTTCCCGTCTTCCTGCCAATGGATCCCTCACGCTGCCACCATTTGTTGTGCCCCGTTGTGGGTAGGGGCATCGGGTCCTTTCGGTCCACGGAGGAGGCGGGATTATTAATGATTACAACACACGACACTTTTAATAAACTGATCGTATAATTAACTCTGGTTGACCGTTATTACAGAAAATGCCCGTTACTGGTCTGCTCCCTGACTCGCATTGCCCTCTCGTCTCCTTTTGTCGCTTCCTTTTGTATCCTCGTCCTGTCCTTCGTTATCGCTGAGTTGCTCGGTCGTATGTGGGCCGATCGCGCAACTCATCTCGTTCTGTTTCGGCTTGCGTAATTCTATCGGACTTTCGCGGTCGCGTTCCTTATTGTTATTCTCGGTCTTTCTTCTTTATTATTACATTCTTTTCTTTAAACAGTATTTCTTAATCTATTTCGTAATACTAATTGGGGCCGCAACAGACGTATGGCAAATCCCCCGACAACCTTTCTTATATTCGGCACACCTCCAGATCACTTTGCCTTGTGATCCCTCTCCATGCTTATAGTATAAGTGACCATTAACTGTTAACATTTTCTTGCCCTGATTACTCTTCAAAAATTTAAGCGGCATAGTGCACGAAATGATCACAACCACAACTTGAAACAGACTGATTACAACTGCTGTCGATACCACGTAACCGCACTTCAGTTGTTTGAAATGATATTATTGGCGGCGAATAGCACTTGTAAACACAAGACAAAGCAAACAGTTAGTGGTTCCAAAGTGTAATATGTACAAATAATGACACACACAATTTCAAATACAGTAGACATCACCGGACAAGATGTCCCGGTTGGTTAATTTTCGAAAGATTTATGGATGAGATATTTTCCGGGGGGTTTTTCCGGGGAGATTTTTGGATGGGGAGATTTTTTCCAGGGGAATTTTTTCGGGGACAATTTTTCCGGGGGACGTTTTTCCCGGGGGATTCCTTCCTAGAGCCTGTGGCCTCATAATAAGTTAAAGTTTTAACCTTGCATTTTATAATTTTTATCTTTTGTTTTATAATTGGGTGTCAACACTGAAACCCGATTGACGACACCAAAAGTTGGGTGTCAACACTCAAATTTTGGTGTTGACACCCAAAGTTTCGGTGTCGACATTCAACTTTTGGTGTCGACACCCAAATTTTGGTGTCGACACCCAAAGTTTCGGTGTCAACACTCAACTTTTGGGTGTCAACACCAAAAGTTGAGTGTCGACACCGAAACTTTGGGTGTCGACACCGAAACTTTGGGTGTCGACACCAAAATTTGGGTGTCGACACTCAAATGTCGGTGTTAACACTGAAAATTTAGGCGTTGACACCGAAAATGGAGTGTAAACACCCAAAATTGGGTGTAAACACCAAAATCTTGGGTGTTTTTTTCGTAAGGGCGGGGCTATGTGTCCACACTTCACGCTTCTTTCAAGTTTACTAAAAAACTAATAAAGATATTTGGCTAAAATTTTAATGGTATAACCTTTCAACCTTGCTATTAAAAGAAACATAATTAGAATCTTTTAACTGATCTTTTAACATTTTAAAGAGGCAAATTTTTTAAGTGGACAAGTCAAGCGTAGACGGATAGCTCCATATGCGGGGCTATCTGTCCACATAATAAAAAACACATTATATATATTAATTTCTATACTTGTTTATAATATTATTTATTATTAATATATAATATTGAAAAAACTGCCTAGTCGTTGGAGTCAGAGAAGTAGTAGGCACTTTGTATAGATTTTTTGACAAGTTTCCTGCGTAAAGCTTTTTTTTTTTTTTAACGTGGAGAAATTTTCTAAGCTACTGGAATCCCTGTCCTGGCGGACAGGTTTCCACCAGTAGCCCCCCTCTGGTGGTAGAGAGGGGAAGACCCCCTCACCCTCCGGGGAGAGGAGTAAGGGGAGTGTGGGATTCTTACCCACTAAAACTCCACGGGTATCCAACTCTACGTTTGAGGGGGACGCCCGGGAACTTATTAATATTGCGTCCGCGACGTCCCCCAACGCCGAGCCCTGACTGGGCTGCCTCCTAGGAGCCGTAAGGCTCCGGGCTCTAGGAGTCCTGTTATCTGTTATCCTCCCGATGTTTTGAGGGAGGATAGTTCGACGTCCCGTCATCCCCGCCGGGACGCCGAACCTCCCAACCTCCAGACTGCCTTTTATCATCGGGCAGTCAGGAGGTACGGTACGAACCCGTGCGGCATGTTTATGTTGTAAACAACCAGCAGGCTGGGCGGATGTATCGAACGCAGATTAGTGCATGTCACATCCGCCCAGTGTTATTGGGAGAGGTCCGCTGCTGCGGGGACTCTCTCCCCACGACGGATCCGCTCTGCCTCCTCTTTGGCGCCTCCTCTTCCTATCACACCCCACGCGGGGCCGCATCCGGAGCACCGCCGCGAGGCCGCAGTCGCCGCCGCCACTCTTCTGGCGGCGGCGACACTCTTGGCGGTCGCCTCGGCGTCCACTCCTCATCCTCCTCTTCTTCCCTGTCGGTCTCAGGGAGGCGTACTTCCCCCCTCCTGATCCTCTCGCTCGCCTCCTTCTGCGACATTACATTGCCGCAGAAGGCCAGGAATGCCCGCCACCTCGTTTCATCCCCGACCATAGCCGCCACTATGGCCGGGAGGGAGAGGTCGTTGCCGACCTCCCCCTGTAGGACACGGCGCTGCGTTGCCCACGCCGGGCAATGCTCGAGCGTGTGCTGCGCCGTGTCCCTCTCCTCGTCGCAGTGGTGACACTCCGTAGTAGCCTCCTTACCTATTCTTTGCAGGTACACACCGAAACACCCGTGTCCGGTGAGCACCTGCACTGCGTAATAAGACACACCGTATCTCCGACTGTCTAGCCATTCCGTTAAGCCCGTGTCAGACTACGCATTGCGGACGCGGATCGGATTGAGATTGCG
This sequence comes from Temnothorax nylanderi, assembly GCF_030848795.1. NCBI lineage: Eukaryota > Metazoa > Arthropoda > Insecta > Hymenoptera > Formicidae > Temnothorax > Temnothorax nylanderi. Next base: position 192,431 of record NW_027249383.1, on the reverse strand, counting down.
GATCGCGGATCAGAATTCAGCCAATCAGGTTGAGGCAGCTTCGGATCCGGATTGCAAGTCGATAGATAGGCGACTCTCTATTTTCGTGATCCTTAATCCGCGATCCGAGCCAATAAAGTGCAGAGTTTCAGTCACGTGACTCGTTGTTTATGCACAAGCAGAATCATCCTCTGTTCAATGGGTCCAAAAAGTAATATTTTTACAAAAGATATTGAGTGCATAATGATTGAATTAATAAAACAACGTCCTTTGTTATGGGACACAACTGTAGAACAATATCGTCGAACAGATTTAAAGCGAATGAACTGGGATCAAATAGCGGAAGCTCTAGGTCCCAACTTTACAGGTATATCAGGTTTATTTATTTCATTTTCTTATTTCATTATTGTTTTGTAAATAATAATACGAACAGTTAGATTACTAAGTTTGAAAAAAACAGTTGTGTGAAAATGTATATCACAATAATTAGTTATTGAATATGGAGTCACGATGTTGAGGTTATGTACAAATCATTTTGTCAAAAATTTTTTTTAATTTTATTATTTTAGGAGATATGGTTCACAAACGGTTTCAAAATATGGAAAGCACTTTCCGTGCAAATGAGAGGAAGATAAGAGAATCGAAAGCTCGTTGTAGTGGGAAAGGAACAGATGAGATGTACAAACCAAAATGGGAATATTATGATTTGCTCTTGTTTTTAAAAAGAACTTGCACACAAACTGATAGTATTAATAATATAAATCTTTCCTTACAAAGTCATATTCCTGTAGCCAGGGGCGAGACGAATCATTCACCTGTTTCTCATCCTTGTAGCGATGTGCAAAATTCATCAAAAATTACAAATATTTATTACGATGAAAACATGCAAGTAAGTGTAAAACTTTCATCTTTATGCTATTCTGTTAAATTGTTTTCTATTATTTCATTAATTTAATTAATGAATAATGATGATATATAATGTATATAATAATAATAAATACTATAATAATAATGAATGTTAATTTTTATAAATATTGTTCAATGTATTTTGATTTTTTTAGCAATTCATGATTATTCCATCTGATGCATCTGAAGCTGACAATACAACAAATACAAACAATGATAAAACATCATCATCTGTACGTTCTGAATCATGTATCTTACCAGAACCTAGCTTTATTTCGAACTCAACTTCAAATGCGACTATATGCAACAGTGCCAGCCAGTGCCAAACAGCAATAAATGATACATCACGTTTTTCAATGGTTACTTCTCCACCCGGATCTGTATCTGCTCCATTGAATATTAAACATGCTGCTGAGAAATCATTATATGTGAAACGAGGAAGTTCAAAAAAGTCTACAGTACTGCAAGACGCTGTGAATACTATAAAAAATATGGCTCAAGAAAATGTGCCTCCTCCACAAATGGATAGATTTGACATGCTTGGTGCATACATTGCATCTAGACTTCGATCAATGACTTCTACGGATCAAGCGCACTCTGAAAAGGAGATCCTGAAAGTGTTGACTGACTCAACAATATAAGCAGTAATTTGGTACCTTGCTAATGATAAACATATAATACTCTTGTCATATACTATGTGATCAGCGCTTGTGATATTAATTTTATATCTATATTAAAGTTGTGTTTAGATAGACATATTTATTTGTAATAAATAATTATGTTTGGTTTAAAAAAATTTTCATATAACAGAAATTTATATTGCTTTGAAGCTTATACTTGGTTAGTTGATTTTTATTTTTATATTATATTATAAATTTTTATTTATACTTTTTGTTGCCAAAAAGAAAAGATTATATGTTCATATATTATATTACATTAGCTGCGTTCGAAAACATCACCAAATGTTAAACAAGGAAAAATGATACATGAGAGATCTCAGATGATGTTTCCGAACGCATTCATTGTAATAACAGAGGATTAACTATTTCATACATTAACCTACATTCATAACAATGTGATTTTATATAACTGTCTCAGTAATGTATTCTAGTATTGTAGTATGTATTTATGTATTTCTAGAAACGTTAAATATTGTTAAAGGTCAAAGCTATTTGTGTTCAATTATTTTATTTTTTTAATATTATTTTATTTGTGTTTAATCTACGTTGGTGGATTCAGATATTAAACTTCTATTGTATTAGCAATAAGAATCTTACTAAAACTGTACTAGCAATAAGAGATGAATAAAATAATGAACAAATATATTTAATTTCTTAAAGCAGAGGAACGTACATATTTCAAAACTTGTTTATAACACTTTACTGAACCATTCTCTCTTGCCACGGAACTGCACCAACAGTATTAAAATAATTACACCACCTATCTCTAAGTGCAATTGCTTGATTTGAATGACGATTGCCACCTTGGTGAGCTAAATTTATCATGCCTCTTGCATTTTCGGCTCTCCAATCCCCATGATAAAATTCACCTGAGACTTCATCTTCTCTATCAATAAAGAAAGGTGGTGTATACATAGCTCGTCCAATAGACTGGCTTCTTAGCATGTTATGCAAACAACATGTAGCTAAAATAATTTTAGATGCGTCATCGGGATCATAGCGCATTGCGGATCGAAAAATTTGGAAACGAGCAGCCAACACACCAAAAGCATTTTCCGAACAACGTCGAGCTCTAGATAATCTGCAACGCACGATTAAACAAGTATATCAGTACCGTTGTAGCTTTTGACATAAAATTTTAAAAAATAGTATGAATAGTTTACATACCTATAATTATATATTCTCCTGCTTTTCATCCCACTACATTGAGGTCCTGGATACGGTATTAAAAGTTTCTCTGACAATGGGAAACCTTCATCTCCAATAATTACAAAGGGAAACTTATCTTGTGTAAATGGCAATGGAGCAGGAGGAGGAATGTGCAGAGTACCACTAACTAAATGATTTTTTAGAGAGCACTTGTTCCAAACGCCAGAGTCACTAACTCTGCCATTAGTCCCCACATCAACATAAATAAAACGTAATTGAGCATCCACCAAGGCTAATAATACTACACTGTAATCTCTTTTATAATTGTAAAACATAGATCCAGATTGTAAAGGAGGATCAATAACGCAATGCTTTCCATCCATTGCTCCAATTACATGATGAAAATTCCATTGCTGTCCAAAATCATTGCTAACCACACGCCATTCATCCTCAGTTTGGAGGAAAGCGAAGAAACTCTTCTTTTAAAACTATAATTATTGCTCTTGTTACCTCTTTTACAATGTTTGAAATGGTACTTCTACCAAGTCTGAATGTGAGAGCTAACGATTCTTGAGTTTCTCCTTTACAATGACATACAAAATAAAGATTTAGTTACAAAAAATACTATTATTAATCGATTTGGTTTTTTACCTGTTGCTAAATGTCGCTAAGTAACTGATAACCTCTCACTAGGTGGAATGCTTTCCCGTAGATGAGTATTTTGCTTTCTAATTAGAGGAGTAACTTTTTTCAAGAGAAATTCAAAAGTGTCTGCATCCATTCTGAGACATCTAAATAATCAAATTTCTTTAAAATAAAACTTTGAAGTATAAAAATTCAAAAGAAATGTTACCTGACTACCAAGATTATTGGTAGTCGGATTATTGGTAATAAAAATTGTCGTTATTGTTACAAATTTTAAGTTTTCCTTTTAAGTTGTAAGTTTTTCAATTTATAACAAACCTTCTGAACCGATTAGGGTCTTCCAATGAGAGTTCCAGAAAAAGATTATGGTGCAAACCTTTTTCTTTTTTTCTTAATATCCACTTATGAACCCATTTACTCCGCTGCTCACACGATTCGTACTCAGCCATTATTAATAACAATAGACATGAACATAAATTTCTTTTTTTTATATATCGATTATAATTATAACTTTGTAAATTAAACATTCTCACAGCAAACGAGTAAATGCGCACACTGCAAACTGAATCCGTAGTGTGAACAAGGAATCCAAATTTGATGATCCGCAATCTCAATCCGATCCGCGTCCGCAATGCGTAGTCTGACACGGGCTTTAGACAGGGCCGGATGGCATCGACGGTCCTCTGGCCGAACTCGCAGTTGGCGAGGTAATCTTGCCATTTTCTAATGAGGACCGTCTTTTCCTGGACTCTGATAAGTCGACGAGCCGCTGGTACTACCTGCCTTCCCCCAGCCCGCAGCTCTTTTGTACGCCGGTATACTTCGGCGTACTGGCGAGCTGCGAGCTCTAGCGGGGGGAAACCCGCTAGGGCCGTCGCCGCCGCATGCGAGACCGTGCAGTATGCGCGTGACACTCGCTGGGCCAATGGGCGTTGGATCTGCCGCAGCCTCATACGGATGAGGCGCGATTTCTCCGCAGCGGTCGCCCAGACCGGTGCGCCGTAGAGTGTCACGGCATGCACGGTCGCGGCGTAGAGTCGGCGAGCACGGCCGCTCGCCCCTCCCAGGTTCGGCATCAACCTCGCCAGGCTGTTGGCCACTCCTTTTGCCCTGGGAGCCAGGCGAGTAAAGTGCTTGCCAAAATTCCAGGTGCCATCCAACCAGAGGCCTAGTACTTTCATACCGGCCTCCACGGAAACACGGGTTCCTTCCACCTCGATGTGGGCCTCTGGCGGGCTCCCCATTGCCCTGGTGCGGAAGAACACCGCTTGGGTCTTCTGGGGAGCCACCTTTAGGCCCACTTTACGCATCGCGGCTACTACCGCCGCCACTGCTACATTAGCCTTTGCGATTGCCTCCTCCCAATTGTCGCCCTCGACTCCCAGGACTGTATCGTCGGCGAAGACGTTCAGCCAACAGCCCGGGAGGAGAGCGACGCGGAGTACAAAGTCGTACCCCAAGTTCCACAGGAGTGGGCCCAGCACCGACCCCTGTGGAACCCCCCGCACAACCAGCTTGACCATGACAATGCCGTCTTGGTCCGTATAGACCAATTGCCTGTCCCGGAGATAGTCGAAAATAGCGGCTATCAGGTAAGGAGGGACACCGTGGTGGATAAGTGCCCTCCTTATTACGGGCCATGGCAGGGTGTTAAACGCGTTGGCTATGTCAAACGCGACACACAGTAACACCCTGCCAGCCTCCGCCGCGGCTTCCGAGTGGGCCATGATGCGTAAAATTGCATCGACGGTTGACCTGCCCTCTCGGAAGCCATACTGGTCCCGAGATAAGTCGGGACCAGTCCGGGACAGATGCTGGACGATTCGGTCGGCTAAGATTCTCTCGTAGAGTTTGCCGACCTCGTCCAGCAAGCAAATTGGTCTATACGCCGACGGCTGGTCGGCGGGCTTCCCCTGTTTTGGGAGGAGGACCAATCTCGCCATCTTCCAAGCGCGGGGAAACCGGCCTTGCTTGAGACACTTGGTGAATAGTCCACGCAAGTGCTCGGCCAGTTTCCCCGTGACCAAGGACCAGGCTTTTCCGGGAACTCCGTCAGGACCCGGGGCCTTGCCGGCCTTCAGCCTTTTGGCCGCCTTTTTCATCTCATCCATGGAGACCTCGAGCTCTTCGTCCCATTCAAAGTCGGGCGAATCGGGACTCCCCTCGGTTCTCTCCCCCGGATCGTCGGGAAAGAGGGTGTTTATCACCTTTTCGAGGAACTCGGGCTCCATGGACTCCGTGATCGGGGGCGCCGAGGTCCTCAGTTTATTGAGGACCATCTTATATGGGCGCCCCCACGGATCCTCGTGTAGGTCCTGAAGGAGCTCGAGCCATGAACGGTCTTTGGCCTGCTTGATGGCCCAGGAGTAGGCCCGCTTGGCGGAGCGGTAGTCTACTCCCGCCTCTTCGAAGCGTCGTGGCTGCCGGTGCTTAGCCCTTCTGGCTCGCAGCCAGGGACGTCTTGCTTGGACGGAGGAGCGCCGTAATTTAGCGATCTCCTCCGTCCACCAATATGCTGCCTTACGCGGATGCGGGCGGGATCGGGGCATAGCGACGTCACACGCCGCCTTCATAATGTCCCCGATCCTTTTAGCGACCGCATCCACGTCATCCGACGTGATCAGCGCGTCGTCCATCCATAAAGAAGCATGGATGGAGGCCCTTAGCAGGTCCGCATCCATCTTCTTGAGCGCCCAGCGTGGGAAGCGTAAATCCGCCTCCTCGCGGCGGGCCTGGGCTTCCGTCAGGGTGACCGGGAGATCCATCTCTATGAAGAGATGGTCGGAAAGAGTTTCGATCTCCTCGGCCACCCTCCAACCCTCCACCCTGCGGGCAATGTAGGGGCTGGCCCAGGTCAGGTCGATAATTGACCCTCCCCGGTGCCTAACGCAGGTCTGGACGTTGCCCGAGTTCAACAGGAAAAGCCCCAGGCCCGCCGCCCAGTCCTCCAGGATCCTACCCCGGGCATTCGCGGCCGGGGAGCCCCACAACACCGACTTGGCGTTGAAATCCCCGGCCACGAGGACCTGTTGCCCGGTAAATAAAATCCTCCTAAGGCAGGCTCCGGCTCCGAGGTCTGCCAGTACCCTCTCGAAATGGGCCGTGCTTTGGTTGGGGGATACATAAACGCCCCCCACAACCACAATATTCCTGCGTAAAGCTGACTTTTCTTTATATACGATTAGGCCAGTCATATTAGACATCGAACCTTCCAATTAATCTTCCCAGGTTGCAACCATCATAAATCGCTTTAATTTGAGGTGCTATAAGTGGGATTTATTTTGCTTCGCAAAATTAAGGCGCAATAAAAAGTTACTAACAATATTATCAACAAAAAACACGATTTTTTTTATTTTTTGTCAAATATCTCGAAAACTAAGCAAGATAGGGTAACTAACTATATGTACCTTTTTTGTAGAGCGTAAAATTATCTACAATAATGATCTGAACAACATTTATCATCAAGTCAGTCGTTTAGCTTGCACGCGCCGTCAAAGTCCGAGACTCGGATCCCGAAAACCCTCGATTTCATCGTTTTTTTGATGTTGCGCCGGTGATTTTTGTCCGTCATTTAAAATGGAATTAAAAAACCCCAAAAAATCACACATCATCTAAGAACTACAAAGAATACTTTTCATAATGCAACAGATTTTTTAGACCCTTTTTCTTTAGTTTGTAGCTATGTAAGCAAAAAATTTTGATTTTTTGGAATAGTCTTAGTTTTTCGCTGTTTTCAGGCCTTAGAATTTATTTGAGACGAATTTTATCGTATGCATCTTGTTGTGGACGAAATTTGCAACAAAAAAGGACCCTTGTATTTTTTTCGTACGACAAACGCTGATTTTTTTATTGACACGCAAAGTTATCCAATATTGCGCACAGGTCGGATAACGCTTGTTTTACACTAAAATAATTATTTTTTATTAAAATTTACGTGATTTTTCGCATTATTATTGAACCATGTTGCAAAGCCGTTTTTTGCAATGTGGTTCAATAATAATGCGAAAAATCACGTAAATTTTAATGAAAAATAATTATTTCGTGTAAAACAAACGTTATCCGACCTGTGCGCAATATTGGATAACTTTGCGCGTCAATAAAAAAGTCAGCGTTCGTCGTATAAAAAAAATACAAGTTTTTTGTTGCAAATTTTGTCCACAACAAGATGCATACGATAAAATTCGTCTCAAATAAATTCTAAGGCCTGAAAACAGCGAAGAACTAAGACTATTTCAAAAAATCAAAATTTTTTGCTTACATAGCTACTGTTTGAAAAAAGTGTGAAACTTCGTTACGTTAAGTGAATTACCTTATGTTAGTATAAAAGAATGCTTCCTGGTAAACTTAAATTGTATTAGTGTGGTAGCAAGTTTTCTTTATTTTAATGATGACATTAGCTTTTTGGTTATTTACTTATTACCTTTTTCAAAAAGGTAAAAAAAGGCACCAAGTATTAATTTTAAATTCAAAAATATTAATAAAACCCAAATGGTACGTAATATCTTTGTACCTCGAAAAAACCCAAAAGTGGGTGGGTAGTATCTTTATTTTAAAAAAATTAAAACCCAAGTAGTACATATAACTTTGTGTGTATTCCCATTTAAGAGTTTTTCTATTCTAACCCAGGTAGTAGTAGCTTTAATTTTTCTTAACATATTATACCTCGAAAAAACCTAAGTAACAAGTGGTAGACGTAATCTTTGTATCTCGAAAAATCTAGAAAAAACCTAAGCAGTAGTATCTTTACCTCGAAAAATAAACAAAGTGGTAGTATATATGTGTCTTTATTTCAGCTATACGCCAAGAAAGGACTTGGTTTACAATTTCACTTAACTCACACATCCATCCACACATCAAACAACATTCTTCTTTACAAACAAGCCGCAATACATTATTATTTACATTATTATTATTTACAACCGTTATCTTTTTTGTAGTATTCCTCTCTCCTTTTCCATAATCTATTTAGCACCTTTCCTTTTTTCATTCTAAATTTGTCATCGCATATATTCTCTAATCGTTCTCCGTTATTCCTACCTAAATTCTCAAACCACATACTTGTGATGTTGCACTCGCTTATATAGTGCTCTAAATTGTCCCTACCTGACTTGCAGAATCTACACTTCGTATCTTCTTCGTCAAGCCAGTATTTATTTGCGTCCTCGAAATTGCCGCACCTTAATTTTACCATCGCTCTAATCTCGTCTCCTGTTTTTACTTTATCCAAGTTCGTTTTTAATAAATAACTCGGTGTTTTGTTGCTCGCCTCTATCTCTTTGTACCTTGTATTATACCTTGCCTCTACTATTTTACTGTTTATTATTTGTCCTTGAATATCCTGTTCCCTTATTCTTACTAAGCCTTCAGTATTTTTACCTTCATAATTTAATTCTTTTATTACTTCAGAGCTCCAACCGTTGTTATTATAAAACCTTTCTCGATCCAAATTATATAAATCCTTTTTCTTTTTATTCCTTGTGTCCTTTTCATTTCAACATGCCTTTACTAAACTTCCATCTTTTTTCCCTCTGCTTCTTTTCTCGAACCTCATGGCTCTTATACCCCAACAGATTTTAAGTTTCTCTAATCCTAGTTCCCTTAGTATTACATACCTCGGTGTGCAAAAATCTAGTCTAAATATCCATTTTACATAATCCAACATGACTTTTTCCAACTCCCTTTTTTCACTCCACCCCCATATCTCTGCTCCGTATTCCATCACACTTTTCACTAGGTACTTAAAAAGCGTCCATCTCCTACTAAAATCATCTTTACATAATCTTTCTCCTAAACCCCAGACCCTATTTGCAGCGATCCTTCCTTTTCTTTTCAGCTCTTTTATATGATCGACATAATTACCTTTCCTATTAAACGTGAAACCCAGATATTTAAACATTTCTACTTCCTCTATTATTTTTTCGCCCTATTTCCATGTCATTCTGCCTTTTTTACCTTTACTATTAAATACCAACACTTTAGTTTTTTCTGTATTTAATTCTAGTTTCCTTTCTTTTAAAAATCTTTTTAACATGCTCATCATATCTAGTAAAGCCTTTCTATTTTTCGCTACCAAAACCATATTGTCCGCGTATGCTAATGACCACACTCTCACTCCTCCAAGCTCCACTCCTCCTATACCACGCTTTTCTAAAACTTTATCAATGTCCGCATTGTATAAATTGAACAGGGCGGGACTCATCACACAGCCCTGCCTTACACCTTTCTTAGTCTTGAAGCACCTTGTGAACCCATCCCTCCTTCGTATTGTCACCTCCGTCTCTTTGTAAATTTCTTTTATCCTGTTTATTAAACTGCGATCTACTCCTTTCTCTTCCATTATCTTCCATAAAATTCCTCTGTCAACGTTGTCGAATGCTGCCCTTAGATCCACAAATATTGCGAAAATCTTGTTTTTCCCAATTGCCATACCTTTCTCCTTTTCCCTTTGCACTATATGGTTCAAGATAAATATGTTATCCATCGTAGACCTCCCTTTCCTAAAGCCGGCTTGGCTGTCAGGTATCATCCCTTTCATCTCCATTATTTCCTCCAATCTGTTCCTTAGAATTTCCGCATAAACCTTGTATGCAGTGCACAGCAGAGAGATGCCCCTATAGTTGTCTGTTCTCTCCTTATCCCCCCTTTTATATAGGGGGACAACTATACTTGTTCGCCATTCGGTCGGAATTTTACCTTCCTTCCAAATGAGCTTCAACAGATCAGTTAGAGCCCTTCTCACCGCTGCGCCACCATACAGCCATGCTTCCATTGGGATTCCATCGACACTTGCAACTTTGCCTAACTTCATGTTCCTGACTGCCCTCACTATCTCCTCTTCTTGCAACTCCATTTCTATATCTTGAACCTGTTCCTCATTTCTTTCTTCTGTTCCCATGTCACGCACCTCCAACGCCTCATCCCTTTCCTCCATCTCGGTCCCACCTAACAACTCCATGAAGTAACTTTTCCAGTTCTCTTTCGGAATATTATTCTCTTTCCATTCTTTCTTTTTTCTTCGACTGTTTATGTAATTCCAAATTTTCTTTTCGTCCTTCAGTTTTCTTAATTCCTCTTCTTCCCTCTCTCTCTTCTCCATCCTTTTCTTCTCTAACCACCACTTCAGGCATTTCTTACCTTCCAAATAGTCTTCCTTACTTCCCTTTCTACTTCTCCATCTTCTGTACTTTCTTTTCACCTCCCTCTTCTTTCTGGTACAACTTCTATCCCACCAATCTTTGTGCCCTATTTTCCTTCTCTTCTTTATCTTGATTTCCTTATAAACTAAGGCTCCAAGGATCCAGTTTTTGATTTTCTCCCATTTCCTATTGTTACGTCCTGCAGACTCCACGATTTCCCTTTTTCACGGGAATTCTTGTGCGCCTAAGAGTGGCCCTTAAGATTAGGATACACAAACCGAGCACGGACGGTTGTCGATCGGGGAGTGAGTTTAGATCTCCTCACATTCCTTTTTTTTATGATCAAATAAAACCAACCCTCCAGATTACGAATTGGTGACAGACGGGGCGTATGGTGACCAGATTCTCAGCAACCTTATCGGGCCCATAACTATAAACCCGGCGACACAACGCGTAAAAGGGGCCTTAATTCCAGACAGGGGTTGATGGGGATCTGTACTGTATCGTGCGACTAGCTCAAATTTCCCGCGCAATGTTTCGACAAACAGAAACGAGATCTAAAACGTGCTTTTAGAAATCTTGTAAGAGCACGTGGCGGAAGTTTCTGTTTGCACTTAGCAATAAAACTGCAATAAAACTGCACTTGAGATTGGAGGGATATGCGTCGTCTGTCGGTAATTCGAGCAGGGTCGCGAGATAAATAAGGGACCCTAATAAAAGAGAAATCGGCGATAGTCGAAAAACAGATGAGTCACTGGAGGAAACGATAGGTTGCACCCCCAGCAAGACAGTGGGGGCCTTACGAGGGGACTCACCAATAAACACCCGGAAAAATCGACAACCGTCTCTAGCTTTCTAGGATAGGCGAAAACTTAAGAATCCAGCTCTTGGGTGAAGACCATCCCACCCAATAAGAAATCCCTTAAACAATAATTAGAAACATCCCGCCAACCAGAAGTTCCCTAAACGAAAATCAGACACCTCCCACAATGAAATCCACCCTTTCCATCCTTAGAACCTTCCTATATAAATCGCGACATCACGGGACCCTCGCCCTTAGTTCAGCTTCTCTTCTGACAGTTCACCTCTTCGGCCCAGTTCAATTTACTTCGCCTCTCTTCTGTTTACGAAAACTATCACATTCAAATCCGATCTCAAGTTTTAAGTTAAATTCTGTGCGTGGACTTAAACTCACCGAGTATCGACGAGAGGCTATCCACAGGGCCCAAAGAGATCCAGCTAGCTACCCACGGGGCTCAAAGAGATTCAGCTGTTCTACTTCAGTTTGATCAGGACCAAGAAGTAAGTCCTCTACATACCTATTCACATACTGATATCGGGCCCCTTTTATCATTATCTTACCCCTTTTGTATTCACTCGAACACTCACGCGTTCGGGAAGTCTCTCGGTTAAACATTAAACATTAATCCTTCCAACCCTCCAATTCTCTTCACTATTCCGAATTAGCCGATTTATCGGTGGATTCGGAATAATCTCTATTGTTCCGAATTAGCCGATTTTTCGGTGGATTCGGAATAATCTCTATTGTTCTGAATTAGCCGATTTATCGGTGGATTCGGAATAATCTCTATTGTTCTGAATTAGCCGATTTATCGGTGGATTCGGAATAATCTCTATTGTTCTGAATTGGCCGATTTATCGGTGGATTCGGAATAATCTCTATTGTTCTGAATTAGCCGATTTATCGGTGGATTCGGAATAATCTCTATTGTTCTGAATTAGCCGATTTATCGGTGGATTCGGAAAAATCTCTATTGTTCCGAATTAGCCGATTTTTCGGTGGACTCGGAATAATCTCTCTCTATTACTTCGAGTTAGCTGACTCGTCAGTGGACTCGAGGTATTCTTTTGGTTTCTTTAATCTCCGAAACCCAAGGTGACTTCCCCACAGTTAAAGGACTTTAATATTTAACAATCCGCTAACTTGTAGTGGATTCGGGCTGTCCCACCCACGAGAGGTCGAAAAACGCCGCGAGACACGAAAGGAATCGTCAGAACAAGCGGGCGCGAAGGGAGCTTGACTTCCCTCAGGAATCAGTCAACGCAGGTCCTCCGCGACTCGCCACTCCACCGCCTCCGCCAGCTTTTACGGAGGAACCCTGTTCTTCACAGGAAAATCGCCCCGTTGACCCCCTTTTTCGCCCTGTCATCCTGCCTTCTCGCCCTTTCGTCCCATCTTCTCGCCCTGTTTGTCGCGTGGCCCCTTTTCGCGTGGTCCCCATTAATCCCGATCCCGCCCCCTTACTAGAACCTCCCGATTCTCCGACCTCCTCAACCGCCTCGACTCTCGATCTCGAGGAAGAAGTCAATCCCGAAGTAGTTACCCTCGATTAATAATTAACATCTTTATAGCATAAAAATTATTTACTTTTCTTTTATGTTTTAGTTTAATTTAAATACTCACATACATCCCACACGCACACAGTTAAATTCGTGTAACTCTAATTCTAAACTAATTGTAATAATAGCGGGCAGGAGGTGCATTGAATAGGTTTCCCCTTCAAAGATCCTGCCCGATCACCCCCGCACCAATGTAACACCAGCGGTAACTATACACTCACACACTCGAATAACATACACTCCGGCTTATCTCAATACCTGACTCTCTACCAATGTCAGTACAACCATTATTTTATTGTAATGTTCACCCTATCAATCTCAGCAACACGTATTGTTTTATTGTGTAATAAATGTTTAATTTGTTTATAAAATTTAATTAAATGTTCCTTTTATTTTAAATAAGACCTCACCCTCTGTACCATTATTCCTCTCAAAATCGCACGAGGTCCGATCCTGAGTTAAAGGGATTGAATTCCCTGACTCGAAAGAGGACCTACGGTCGCACCGCTCACGGAAGGCGTCCTATCGTCTCTACGGACGTCGACCCTTCCCGAGCCATAAAAAGCGCGTCCGGCTCGCGCCACGCGCCTCAGAGCGTGTACCTGCGAGCAAATTTCTTAAGCGTCTAGTTGCGTCCTTCCTTACCCCGACCCCTCTGGTTAGCCTTTCCTTTGCTTCCCGGATTTTCTTATCCTAATCCCGGGGTTGGACGTAACACTATCCACCGACTCTATTTCCTGGTCCTCGTTTTCATTCCATGCCTCCGTCCTCTCCCTGTATAATTTCCTTGCCTCTTCGTTCCAACATATGATCTTCTTTGACATATTCTGTTCCTCTTCTTCCTCTTCTGTCCACCCCTCCATTTGTCTCGTATTCTCCTCTTCCTCCAGTAACAAGGTCAGAGGCAGATGATCCGAGTCCACCCTGTCCCCTATTCTAAATTCCAACACTCGCTCTTGCGCACTATCGTTTACAATTGCATAATCAATTACCGAGCACCCTCTCGCACCCACATACGTATATTCCCCATCCCAATTCCCCTCTGTACATCCATTCAAAAAATACCATCCTTTTTCATTTATCATATCCACAAAACTTCTACCGCCATCTCCTATGACTTTATCTTTACTCTCCTTTTCAAAGTCACACTCCTCGTCCCTACAACCTCCTAAGTTTCCTATTCTAATATTAAAATCGCCTCCTATAATAATATCCTCTCCTTCGCATCCTTCGCATTGCTCTGTTATTTTCGTCATTATCTCTTCAACATCTTTCTTTGCTCCTACATTATATACTGTAAAAATATTTAGACCTTTTTCCTCTTTTACTATTCTCGTTCGCGCAATTCTTTCTGTAATCAATACACTTTCATAATTCTCCACTTCCGCCACCCAGTCTTTTCTAATACCTATTAGTAAACCTCCCTTCGCCCTACCCTTCTTCCTTTCCCTTACCGCGTTAATGTTTTTCCAGTTGTGCGTTTCCGGCAGTCTACCCTTAATTCTATCCCATCCCTTTTCTTCTAACCATGTTTCACATAACCCTATAAAATCGAAACCTACTATGTAATTCCAGAAATCTTTGTCCTGCTTCTCAATACCCGCAACATTCCAAAAAATTATCTTTCGCCTATTTTCATTCTTCTGTTGCTTCGCTTTTCCGACCTCCTTTTGTGTTGTTCGCCTGTTGTCCTCTTGAATGCCATAACTTGCTGGTACTCTTCTCCTAACTTGGCAGCCATCTAAAAATTTTCCTTTTCTATTAGCTTATTTTCTACCTCGCTCCATACGTACTTCCTACCTTGCACCTCTAGCTTCCTATAACCTATTTTCACCCATTTTCCTTCTGTTTTCTCTTTCCATGCCCTTTCTTTTATCCGTCTTTGCACTTCTCTGTCCTCAAAGGTCAGGTCGTGATCAATGAAAATTTTCTTACTTCCCAGCTTCTTCTTCTCCTTCATGATGTTATCCTTCGATTCCCAGCAGTCCATTTCAACTATTACTATCTCTCTTCCTACCCTGCCTGTTGACCGCATCTTCTTTACTCCCGCTTTTGCACCGAACTCCCTCTCAAGAAACGTCTCCGCTGTGTCCATTAAGCTCTTGTTTTCCTCTTTATGTAATTCTCTGATCACTAGATTATTTTTCTTTTCCTTCCTTTCCTTCATATTTCTTTCTCTCTTCCTAACCATCTCCGCCACCTTTTCCACAATCTCCTCCATTTTGCCGCCGGTCGCTTCATCCGTTGTGTTTTCACTCCTTCGTTCGATCTTCGATAGTCTCTCTTCTATCTTATCCATCCTTTCCGCTACCTTTTCTTCTTTTTTTCGCCAACCCTCTTCTAAGACGTTCATCCTCTCTCTCATCTCTCTCATCTCGTCCCTCATGTCCCTCATCTCATCTCTAATCTCTCTCAAGATTGCTAATAGCGAACCGTCCTCTTCATCCTTCTTTGTTGCTGGCAGAACTCTCTCTTCTCTCTTCTCACCTACAGCGCCGACTCCTTCCTTCGATTTGCCCATTCCTGGTGGCGTTCTCACAGTCTTGTTATCTCTTTTGAAAATTTCCTTCGCACGTTGTTCGTTTTCCTCTCTTTTCCTCTTAGCTTTCGCTAACTCGCATGCCGTGCTGTTATCACTCGTCATAAACTCCAGTATGCTGACCGAGCTCGATCTTTCTCTCATTCTTAACTCATCTTTTGTAAGTCTTCCTTTTCCTCTTTTTTCTTCTTTTGGTGTGGCAAAAATTTCTTTACTCGTTTTCTCACTGCTTGAACTATCCAAAATTGTAGCCGAATTATCATCTTTATTCCTTATTGCTGCCTTCTCGCTCTCGTCTGCTTCTCCCTCCATCCTGTACGTCCCACGTTCACGCTCACCTTCTAGTCAATCTCCTTAACCGCTGCCTCTATGCCTAGACTGTTCCGTCTAGTGACGCTACCTACTTTATGCGTGACGCAAATCTCGCTCCCTTTTGGAACGCACCGCGTTATTTTCCCGCCTTCTCTCACCTAACCTCTCCCTCTCTCTACAACATTTAGCGCTCTTTTCCTTCACTAATTAATATTTCCCTGCTACTTCTATTATCCTATCCTAAATTTAAGATCTTCTTCCTACCTTTCTACCGGTTTAACGCCTACCTCGACTCCTGTTTTCCTCTAAACTCTCGCCTAATTTATCTGCAACTCTCACACGCATGCACAACACACTCGCTCCACTAACCAAGTCCAAAACAAAGTGGTAGTAATATACCTCGAAAAAACCTAAGTAACAAGTGGTAGACGTAATCTTTGTATCTCGAAAAATCTCGAAAAAACCTAAGCAGTAGTATTTTTATTTCTAAAAAGTTATAACTCAAGTGATACACATCACAAAATTACGTTACCTTATCAAAAATGAGTCGCGCTTCAAGTGATCTATTACAATTACAAAAAAGAAATGATATTTCTTTTTAAATTATAGCGCCAATTACAGAGAGAACATACACTGAGAAAAAAAATTTGTCAATCCCAAGAAATATTTAGTCCGATACGTTCAACTAAACATTTTAGTTAGTTAACTAAACATTAGTTCAATTAATTCTTGATTAAAAAAACGAAATAAATTGTTGAAACAACTAATATTTAGTTAACTAACTACAATGTTTAGTTGAACGTATCGGACTAAATATTTCTTGGGATTAACAATTTTTTTTCTCAGTGTATTTTTCGAGATATACAAAGATTACGTCTACCACTTGTTACTTAGGTTTTTTCGAGGTATTAAAAAATTTTATTTATATTTAAATACAAAGTTTATTTTCAATAGAATAAAAGATTGAATCATGAAAAGTTACAGAGGTAACAGTACAAAATACAAATATTTTATTATATTTAAACCCAACAAGGGAATACAAGGTATTTAAATACAAAGTTTATATATGTATTTTAAAAGATTTAATCGCAAAGAATTACAGAGGTAACAGTACAATATACAAAATAAAAATATTTTATTAAAATACATAAATTTTTCTTATAAAAAAAATTGGCGCTGCTAGACCTCAAAATTAGGTCAGCGTGGTGTGTATGTGCGAGCGAGTGATATGGGTGTGGGTGATGTGTGTGTGTGTGTGTGTGTGTGTGTGTGTGACGGTGAATAATGTAGCTTAAGCGATTAGAATTAAATATAGAATAAATATAGAATAAGTATAGAATAAGTATAGAATAAGTAATATTTACATTCGTAAAAGGTCTCTCTCTCTCTCTCTCTCTCTCTCTCTCTCTCTCTCTCTCTAGCAGCGCCAAGTTTTTTTCGAGGTAAAGATACTACTGCTTAGGTTTTTTCTAGATTTTTCGAGATACAAAGATTACGTCTACCACTTGTTACTTAGGTTTTTTTGAGGTATAATATGTTAAGAAAAATTAAAGCTACTACTACCTGGGTTAGAATAGAAAAACTCTTAAATGGGAATATTGATCGTTAATTCGTCATATTTAAAATTTTTCCACAAATTTGTAGACGCTATAGAGCCAATATATTTATCAATTTCTTTCTTTGATAATCGAACAAAAACAAAATTTTCACGTACAGGAGGTAATTGAAGCAGATCTCCAAATAAAAGAATATGCTTTTGACCAAACCAACCATCTTCAGTGGTATTGAATATTTGAGATAGTCGTAAATGTATATACGCTAAAGTTAAATTAGATATCATTGACACTTCATCAATTATAATAAGAATAACATCTTTGTGCTCTGCCCGTAAAACTTTCAAAACGTGATCAGATAATTGTGTATACTTGGGAGTACCACCATGTGCAACGGCTAACTGCCACTGTCTGTGAGCTGTCAAACCATCGACATTGAACGCTGCTATACCAGTAGGTGCTACTATAGCGGTATCCTTGTTGAGATTTTGTTTTATCCAGCATTTAATTGTTTTAATTAAGAAACTTTTGCCAGTACCTCCTTCTCCACTAACGTATTTTAGTAATTGTTTATTATCCGGCGATGTTACGGTGTTGATCACATCGTCAAATACTCTTCTTTGATCTGCGTTCAGATTTGAAATCATTTCAGATACATCGATTTCCTGAACTAATTTTTCACCAAGATCCTTAAAATCTTGCATCGCTTCACCAGCCTCAATATTTTGAACACCTATTGGATTATCAGGATCATCTTGAGACTCGTGCTGTTTTTCTAAATCATCTAAACGTTGCTGGACCAATTGCTTCGCAGTTTCAAATGCTTTTTGCAATTCCTCTAATTTTTCACGATAATCCAATGCTTTCTCAAGATCTAACTTTCCCTTGTAAAATGATTCTGCATAAGTATCACATCCATTTTTAAGATCTTCCAGTCTCCGCCATGGTTTAAACATAAGCAGTAATGAAAAGAAATAATTTTCCGGCCGCGTATTGACATCATATTTATAGTGATTAATTAAGAGACACGGTAGTGTCTCGCGCCAAGTACACGCGGAGCGAGACCGACCGTGACTCTTTTACGCGACGCGACGAGTTGCGAGTATTCGAGATGTTGAGATCTCGATAACGAGTGAACGGATCAAGTTCTAAGTAGGCTTGATCGATAGCTTGGGGTCGAATTAGGGGGGGGGGGGTTTCTCTTATAATATTTCCGCTACGTGCCCTACGAGCGGAGATATTGCGACGCAAAGTCGAAATGTGAAAATTTATTTTTAAGATACGGAGATACGTCGTCGTCTCTCAATCAATATAACATATATATATCAGAAAATGTCACTTTCACTTTTTCGACACTGGCGGCTAGCGGCGTTAGTATCGCAGTGCAGTGCAGTGCAGACAGTGCGTTTAGCGCGCTGTCATCAGTCAGTTCATCAGTTAACCTATTCTCGAGAGACACGGTAGTACGCGCGGAGCGAGACCGACCGTGACTCTTTACGCGACGCGACGATTAATTCAAGGTAATTGTTTTATGTAATTATCCTATAATTAATTATCTTATTCTATATATTACTGTTACTTATTTTACTGTTTATACTACGTTTACGTGAGTGTTTACATAGGTTAATAACCTATTATATTTATTTATATATTGACGGCAGGGAGCTGATACTGAGATCAAGGAGTCAAGGAGCCTGTTCACACGAGGCGTTTCTGCCGCGCGATTGCGGCCGCGCGTTAACGTTTGCACGAGCCGCACGCTGTCGCGAGGTAAGGTGCGACAACACGCGTACGCGAAACGGCAGTAACACCGTAATCGTGCCGGCGATATACTGAAAATTGAATTGCTTCGTGCTTATCTGGAGATTTCGTATCCCTACATCGTATTACCACCGCTGCCGGAAAAGAAGGTTCTCTACGCTTGGCAGAAAGTGACGACTGACACGTTCGATCCCGACTTCGTTGATCGCAGAAGAGCTGGACTCGAGGTACGTTTCCGATTTGCAATTATAACAGTATCGTGCGATGAATGTTGTACCCAATTATAACCTCAAATGAAGTTGTGCACGTTGCTAGTAACGCTGTCTGTAAAAATTTGCGTGAAAGATTATTGATGTAATATAATAAATTACACAATATGTATGTTTATTGTTCCCGAAACGTGTTACGATCTCATATTCTTCTAAAGCCTACCCTCATGTTCTTTTACTCAAAACCATTTAATCAGCTTGTAAACCGAATTATAAGGCCTGTTTTTTTTATCGGGCTGACACTTTCTTCCTCACTTTTCCCAAATTTTAAATATATATTATTTTTAATGTGATTTAATTAGGATCAAATCTGGAAAGTGATAATGATTATTTTCTATTGACAGGCAAGGATGTGATTGGATTGGCGGAGACTGGATCAGGAAAAACTGCTGCCTTCGCGTTACCTATACTACAAGCGTTATTAGATTAGAGAATTCTCAGAGATACTTTGCGCTAATACTGACACCTACAAGGGAATTGGCATTCCAAATCGCAGAGCAATTTGACGCGTTAGGTAAGAAGAATTTATTTTACTTGTCAAATGTTCCGATTTATATCATATTACAATTATTTTAGGTTCCTGTATGGGTGTGAAATCTGTAGTGCTAGTAGGTGGGATGGATATGCATGCATAAGGAATAATACTCGAAAACAAACCTCATATTATCATCGCTACACCTGGTAGATTAGTCGACCACTTGGAGAATACAAAAGGCTTCAATTTACGACATTATACTTTGATGTTACTCCTTTGCAGGTAAATGGTCGACAGAAGCTTACAATGTGGTACAAAATTGTTCCTCAAAGGGAGTTGCTGCTCAAGCTCAGATTGAAGGTCGCATTCAAACTAATATTTATGCAAATATTTATTTTATGTACAAAATTATGGGGTAAGTAGTTATTATTTTATCCAATATTCGAGAATCTCTTTGCAGATGCGCAAATTAATTGAAATTAATTGATTTTTTTAAGCTAATTTCCCTTACTGAAGAACTGGTAATGAACGGACATACTGAACAAGTAGGATGGGACCAGATGAAGCCAGAATAGTAGATTTTACGAAAGTACAGCTTGGAAAAACATTCATACATCAGCCCCATATATGGAAGACAAGGAATCAGTTTGTTCGAATGAGGAATTTGAAACTGAGATACATACAAATAATACCTCATGATACATGCTTTAAGCATACCTTTTACGTACCTAAGTGAGAATCTTTTTCAATATTATTTTGTCGTAATTATAATATCAGTCGTAATTATAATTGTGCATTGCCGCGCAGCTGGCGCAACAGAAACAGCAGACCGCGCGACACGACCGTGAGATGAAAGATATGACCGCGCGACAGGCGAGACTGTCGGTGGAGAGCGCGAGGGAAGTGATGAACGACAAGACTTTGAAGACGCGCGGAATCAAGGAGGGTAGACTCAGGGAGAAGCAGCAGAACAACACGAAGAAGTTTATGGAAGAGCGCAGAATTGCGCAGATGATACAGAACAGAGAGAAAGAGAAACTAAAGGTGGTCCACGAGAAGCAATTGGAGGAGCTGCAGAAGGATATGAACGCGGTAAGGCAACAGACTCTCGCTAGACTAGAGGTTTACCCGATAGTATAGCTTTGCTATTTTTATTGCGCTTGCACGTAGAAACAATAGATTTATATGTTTAATATATGGATTGTAATCATAAGCAATTTTTTAATACTATCTGATACGTAAACGTCCATTTTAACATTTCATTAAGTTAATTGCTAGAAAATTAAGAATATTTTAGGTCTTTTATATTTATGTATTTATTTAAATAACATACGTATTGATGTGGTCTATATAGATTTGATAGAATTGCTAGAACATCCAATTTATTGTACATTTCTGTTTTATAATTAAGTTAAATTCTATTTATTGAATATTAAATTTTAATTATTGTGTTTCGTTCTTATTTTGTTATATAATTATTACATTTTATTTAATATTTTCTCAATAAACTTATTTTCTTAAAATATTTTAATTTTTAATTTTATTTTTCCTACTATTTGTTAAATTTTATGTTTTACAACACAGTAACCAATGAAGTCTCCTTAATTCTAAATAAGCAAGATACAACAAATTCGAAATATTAAAATTTTGTGATTAACTGAAATTAGAATTTTTTATCTATGTGGTTTTGCGATGTTTTTCTATTTTTTAACTTATCTGAATATAAGTTTTGCTCCATTTAAGTACCATTTTAAATACCAAATCCATTGTTCCGAAAATAATTGGTTTAGTCATACAAACAACTTTTCCAGATCATGGATATGTACAAGAATGAAGACATGGATTACGAGCCGGCTAAGATGCTGTCTGAATTCTACGTGTGATGAGTGCCAGCCAAGTTTCTCTGAAAATTTTCTCCACAGCGAGAAACACGTTACGAAGGAGGGACTGTTTTCAGACAATTTACTACTGTCGTTAATTATACTTGAAATTGGGATCAAATTTCATTAGCTGTCGTTATTGTATCCGCCGATAAATGTCGCGTATCGTGAGAAAGAAAAATGAGCAACTACATTAACGTTTCTAATTCATTCAGCCAAGTATTTTTTTATAAGCAGACATTTTATGTGTCTCCATAGTTTCTGAGTACCTAGACTAACGAGGGAGTCAATACAACTAAAGTGATCTAGTCAAGTATTAAATATATATACTTATACACAAAACGTATATCATGATGTCGTGGCCGATGTGAAATGGTGTGATGCACCGCGCGATTTGTCGAAGTGAATATTTTTCGATTGTTAACGCTATATTGTCGAAGTCTATCAGAGTAAAAAACAAGTAAAACGTGTGCAAGTAGAAACTTGCACATTGCTTCCTCATAGTTTTAAAGTGTGCAAGTAGAAACTTGTCTTCGCTCACAAAGCTCCTCTATGAGGAAGCTTGTATTTTATTCAATGTATAATTATTAGTATTTATTTGTTTTGGCTTCCTCATAGAGGAAGCTTTGTGAGCGAACTTGACTGTTTTTTTTAACAGAAATTTTAAAGAATTATTGATTAATTAAATTACATTTAAAAAATGTCGGTATGTGTGTATGTATGTCTGTGCCAAATTTACAGAAATTTCTATAACTCCAGAACTGATCAATCAATTCTTAAGTTATAGAAATTTTAGTAAGTTTGGCTGTTTTTTTAACAGAAATCGATAACCCCTTTATTATTAACAAAATTTATTAATTATATTATATTCTTCAGTCTTTTCTACCCCTATTTCATATATAATTCGTTAAGATTTGGTTAATTAGTTCTGGAGTTATAGAAATTTCGGTAAACTTAGTTATTTTTTTTAACAGAAATCGGTAACCCCTTTATTATTAACAATTTTTATTAATTCTATTATATTCTTCAGTCTTTTCTACCCCTATTTCATATATAATTCGTTAAGATTTGATTGATCAGTTCTGGAGTTATAGAAATTTCTGTAAATTTGGCACAGACATACATACACACATACCGACATTTTTTTTAATGCAATATTTCGACGTTTTAAAACACTCTGAACATATTGACATTAAAAACTCAAAAAACAATCTTTTCTTTGGTTTCTTCTACCCCTATTTTATATATAATTCTTTTAAATTTGGTTGATTAGAGTCAACTTTATACGCAATCAAAGGTTCATATACGAATTTACGAAAACAAAGCTTCCTCTATGAGGAAGCAAAAACGTATATGCGTATGCGTGTGCGTGTGCGTGAAGACTGTTGTCTGTATTCGTGAATCGATGCCTAATGCCGATAGGAACTTTCTCTGTTACCGTGATGATTCCTAGACCATACATACCTTAAGTTGAGAGACGCTCTCACGGTCGGACCTAAACCGATAAATTATGCTACAATAAAAGTATCAAAAGAATATTATCTACAAAATGCATATTAATTTATTTTCTTTTAGGCAATCTAACTTGAGCTTGAGAAATTTTCAATTAATTTTGAATTAATTGTCTAAATAAAGATTGCATTTTAAATACAATGCTTATTCAAATACAATGCTTTCTAAAGTTATTTTTATATGATGAAGATCATAATGTTTCATAATGGTCGTGATCAAAATAATGCTCGAGTATGTCAGATTTGTGTATGTCAGATTTAATGTCAGCGACAGTAAATTCTTCATATGCAGCTGAAACAAATAATTGAATAAATTCTCTATTTGTCAACATGTACAAAATAGTATGTGTATTGATTATTTCAAAATAATATTACAAATAAAACAATTATTAATCTCTGAAAAAATATACTATCTCTAAATTAATAACGTTTTTAATTCAAATCACGAGTTATATACTTTATCCCTCAAGCATTTTTAACTCGTTACAAAAATTACATTTGTGTAAAATATAATCCGGCAATGTATATACAGGGTGTATCATTTTAAGTGATTCAACTGAATATCTCTTAAAGTAAAAGAGATTGGAAAAATTGCTTCAGACAATAGTTTTATGGTTCCGAGAGAGGCAGAAGTTGGCCACATCAGTTTAATTGTAGGTGGCGCCACTTTCTAGACTTCTGCATGGCGGCCATTTTTTCAATTGGCAGTCAATTTTTTGTTTTATTGAATGTTGTAGCTGGCATTGAGACGAATACAACGGTTTTTTTTTTTTTAAATAGGATCATTTTTCACTGAGTTACAGAGTTCCAAAGTTTACAATTTAAGTAAAAAGCTTCCACCCCCATGCAGTGTACGTATTTTGTGACTCCAAACCGCCCTCTACCCCCCCTCTCTCTCTCTCTCTCTGTGTGTGTGTGGGTGTGTGTGTGTGTGTGTGTGTGTGTGTGTGTGTGTGTGTGTGTGTGTGTGTGTGTGTGTGTGTGTGTGTGTGTGTGTGTGTGTGTGTGTGTGTGTGTGTGTGTGTGTGTGTGTCTTGCTTTTGCTAGACCTCGATCTTGCTTTTGTCAGTCAAATCAACCTGAATGATACGTAAGGATCAACTTGACCCCATAACAATACAACATACAAGATATTTTGCACTTTGTGCCAATATACTGCAAAGTACTACTTTGGGGCCTCATAACTCGAAAAGTACTTGGTAGAAGTACACTTAATTATAGTGTTTTGGAAAGCTCTCGAGATAATCTACAAGAATATGTAATGAGAAAAGGTACGTTCTATTTAAGAAATTGAAAGTCACCTTCACGTGACCTTCAACAAACTGTTCAAGGTCAAACCAATGGTACCATCTTATGTCCCCCTTGAAACCATACAACTTTTGTCTGAAACATTTTTGTATGTGGAGCTTAGTTTTTGAGATATTTTGCTGTCCAAGTTAAAATGGGA
Source organism: Temnothorax nylanderi (assembly GCF_030848795.1). Classification (NCBI taxonomy): domain Eukaryota; kingdom Metazoa; phylum Arthropoda; class Insecta; order Hymenoptera; family Formicidae; genus Temnothorax; species Temnothorax nylanderi. Next base: position 167,828 of record NW_027249383.1, on the reverse strand, counting down.
CACCCTGTACATATATATATATATATTGTAGCTACATTGTATTTTTAAGGACTGTGATTTTAATGTATTCAGTTATGTGATAATATTTAATTCATTTACTCGATTATGTAGCTCTACTAAATTACAGTCCTTTGAATCTGAATCCTTTAAACGAAATTGGACAATTCATTGAATCTAAGTTTATCAGATTTTATCTTTCTTCCTATTTTTATCCGGCACTGTATACTTGTCGTAACTTTTCGTTGGATCAAAAGGTTCCCGTCTACTCGCTGGAAAAATGTGTTTGTTCCTCTCGTACCGTGATCTAATGAGAAATAACATAAAAGAGAATTATACAAAATATTTTTTTAATAATAAATATAAAATTTTTCCGGCATGTGATTCCTCGATTTCGACAGAAGCATCGTGCATAACACGAATATCATCGTGAACGTCAAATGTGAACAGAGGCCCGCTCTTTCCTCGTGCCTATAGACTTAACTGTTTGTTATATGTAAATAAATATCTAATCAAACTTTATTATTATATTACAGTTTCGCGAGTTGACTAATCCAAGCCACATTCCAATCAACGAGATTATTATCAACTCCTACGTGTAAGTAGATTTTAGATATATAAACTTGAATGCATTTTTACTTCAAATTCCATATTTTATTTTAACCATAGGTTTAACTTTTAGGCTTTCTTTTATCAAGACACACAATGTTATCTGTCTATATTTATTATTAAACTATTAGAACTTAAATAGAGATTTGTGGAAAGTTAAGAATAGATAAGCTAGCTCGGTCTTGATAATATCAATATTTTTTATGTTTTGTGTACAGGAAAAATTACGTGCCGCCAACTTTGAAGGAAGGCTTTAAGGAAATAGTGGAAATCAATTTTGTTCCGAATTTCCGTAACGAGCAAGATCGAAGACTCTACGAGATGTATTTACTTGAGAGTTAAATCCTAGATCATTTAAACAAATAAATCCTGCATGATGTAAATTGAATCGGACTATTTTTAATATAATAATGCTAGCAATAAAAATATTTATTAGATTATCTATTGCCTAATCCATCAGCTGTTTATTTAATCTATTACTTATTATCTATTTAATATTGGTTATACAAGAAGGAATCTTGATTTTATTGATTGTACAGAAAGGTATTAGAAATTATACTACACCCGAGAAATAAATGGATACAATATGGTCAGATGTAAAAATATATTATTAGATATGAAAAGATGTAATTTTATATGATTATATATAATCAGATCCGAAATTTGGGTACTATAAAGTACTAACTTGGGTATACTAACATAAAGATAAGATCATATTTCCAAATTTCGGATATGATTATATATAATCATATAAAATTACATCTTTTCATATCTAATTTAGATCTTTTCATATCTAATAATATATTTTTACATCTGACCATATTATACATTTTTTTTCTCGAGCAGTAACGCTGATATTGGGCCTGTTCTTTTTAGCTAAACTTCTTGCACGTTGGAGAGAAAAAAAGAAAATCGTGCAAGAAGTTTAGCTAAAAAGAATAGGCCTATTATCATCCACGCAATTAATAAATTTCTAAAATTTGCAATAAGAAACGTTTTGTAAATATTGTAAATATCGAGACGATAGATCCTTATCAAAACAATTATTTCGCGCAATTTACTTTTTTAATATAAATATAAAAATCTAAACCGTGGCACTTTGTTCTAATAGAATAAAGACGAAAAAAGAAAGAAGAAAGATCAAGTACGAAGCTATAGATAAGAACCGTAAATGGTAGCTTCTTAATACTTACGGGCAGTATAATTAGTTCTGTAATGTTTCTATTCGAATATACCTTATGTTGAATTTTAATTTTTTCAACAGATTAAATCAATGTAGAAATATCAAAATGTATTGTATTATTTCATAAAACCAGTCCAGAAAATATAAACTATATTATCTCTGTTAACAATCACAATTTGGTACTCATGTTCGGTTCGGTCAAAGGGGATAAACACGGAAATCTCATTGCGCATATTTTAAAAGCACATAAATTGTGGAACATTTTAAAACTAAAACCAATTCGCTATCTGTATTTTAATCAATTGTTTATATTTACAGATCATCTTAAATACTTCTTATGCCCGTTTTCACCAACGTCGTTTAACTTGAACCTAGAGTTCAATTCACTCTTTGTCTGTTTCTAAGAGAGTCCATTAGAAAAAGACAAGGAGTGAATTGAACTAAGATTCAAGTTAAACGACGTTGGTGAAAACGGGCATTAGCTTGTAAAATGATTTGTACAGCATCCATAGATATTACAGATTGTATTATTGGCGAAAAAATTTTTAAATGTGTATTTAAGCGACTTTAAATGTAAGACTAGATTATGCACTAATGCAAGCGCCCGAATTTGCTATTATTTCACAAACATCGCTTAACTCTTTGTCTCTTTCTAACGTCTCCCTTACATCCATTTTTACCAATACGGATTAATTTTGATCTCGGTTTAATTTACTTTTTATCTTTTTCTAATTTTTAAAACTAAATAAGGATAAAAAGTAAGTTAAACAAAGATCAAAGTTAATAGGCATTGGTAGAAATGGACATTAGAAAGAGACAAAGAGTGAGTTAACCTAAAGTTAAAAGTTAACCGATGTTTGTGAAAAAAGTAAACATTTTGTTATATACATATAATAATAATAATAATTTAATATGTATATATTATAACATACCTCAAGGCACACAAACACAGAATTGCGTATGAATCCACGCGGCGGTGCCCGATTCAAGAAATCCTATTAAACACATAAATCTATAAGCTAAAAGAAACAGCAAATAT
>NW_027249383.1:0-160000 GCF_030848795.1 Temnothorax nylanderi | reverse complement strand
CCTTTTCTGTACAGAGCTTTCGTATTGTTTGGTTGATACTTTAGAACTTTGTTTACATTTTCTAAAGCTGTGTTGTAGGCATCAGTTTCAATTAATGCAGCTGCTAAATTGTTATACACCTTTACACAATCATCTAACAGAGCTTGCAGTTCAGTATCGCTAACCGTCTCTGTTTCTTCATTTTTATTCCATCTTGTACCATTGTCTATGAGTAGATATTGTAACGCTCTCCGATAACATTGTATCGCGTGATTAACGTCTCTTCGCATAAAAAACCAGTTTCCACGTTCGCGTTTCTTGTTGCTTTAAAGAAATAAATTACAACATGATGCAAAGAAGTTAAAAAGATAAATCACGTAAAGCCTTATCTTTGAATAACACTTGGCTGCAGAAAATAAGTGACCTTCAATTATATGGCTCATAAACAAAACTATTACCCTATTTCTCTCCTTTGATTAATGGTTAGAGTTTCTATCTCAGGCTCCTCTTTTATTTCCTTCAATTCAACCGTGTATGTAATAGTGGCGTTAGATGGTATAGATGCTGTTCCACGTGTGCCATACGCAAATCTAGGATTGACTACAATTTCAGCAACTTCACCCAATTCCATCAATACAATCGTTAGATCTAATCCCTGCAATTTGAATCTCATTATTATATACCCAAGATAACAATTGCGATATAAGTGACAAAATTCTAATGACAGTTATAATACCTGTACTACTTCCACGTCTCCTATTTGTATCTGCGTATCTACATATTCTTCCACCACTTTACCATCGTCAAGTACACCGATAATCTTTACTGTACATATATCGCCTCTCTGTGGCTTTACATGTTGCTCGCCCCTCTTTATAACTCTCTTCTTCAGCTGACCGTTCCCAAGTATATCTAACCACTATTCTAACCACTGAAGGTCCTTGGAATTGTCACTGCAATCAGATCCCTGGATAGAAACGTTCTGTGCTTCTGTCTCTGGCGACTCTGGTGTCTCTGGCGATTCTGGCGTCTCTGACGACTCTGGCTTCTCTGGCCGCTCTGGCGTCACATTTTCATCCATCTTAGACAAAAATTTGCTTTGATTACTGTCAATGAAATAAGGCTGCAATTACTTTTCCACAACCGTAACGGATCTTCTCGTTTTCTCACAAAAATAAAGCAATATCTACGTCAAGGTTCTATAACGCGTAATATAATTTTATTGGACATAAATCGTTTAACCACGAAAACCTCGCGCGACAAATTTCTATAAAGCCTCCTCGAGCTGTCTCGAAATTTTAAACGTAGAATATTTTTTCCCGACTTGCTGTAAACCGGGAATAAATGCCGTGGAAAGAACACACCTTGCGCACCTTGAAGAGTGCTTAGCGCAGCGATAACGAGAATGAATAAGCACAATTACGAAAGATACTTGTTTATCTCGCGATAAAACCGTTAGGGAAACCGGCTCGATCATGACTTTGATCGACAAAATAAGAACTTTACTATATTTTTCCGCTCTGTTTTTTTTAACCTGGCCGGTGTGCAACGTGGTCATTACAACGTACCTCGATAACCGTCGCACTCGATACAGCTTGGGATCTCATACTTTCTATCCTCTACCTACCTGAAAAGATCAGAGTGACAAATCATCCTGTGGCGAAGAGACATGAGGGAATATAGTCCTTAAATCCAGACGAATATAACTCTGGCCTGATAAACTAATCGCAACACGCGAAGACGTTTATGGAACTAAATGCACAAGAATTTTATGTAAGGAAACGTACCTATTGGGGGATACAGATCGCTTCAGATTGCGGCTGACAGCGTAACCTCCAAGTCAAAAATGCACATTGAGAAAATAGGGGAGAGGCGGGGGATCGCGATATTAACTTAAAAAATAATATGTTGCGATCCGTTTTCCTTCGGTCTCGCTGGCCGAAGGGGCGCTGCCGCAGATTAACTACTAAACAGACGGTAGCTCCGCGGTGTCCGCGATATTACTTTCTCGACAAAACTCGGTTCCCGGCCCACCCGCATGTAGATATCACGTGAACGCTAACTCAGGGTGTCGGTTACGGAAGGAAAGTGGGGAGGAGGCGCAGCGCAATCAACACAGATGAAATAATAAAAATAATAATGGTATATTTCAGATAGAGTCCTGTGGAAACGTCATACATCCTACTCGCGAAACCGTGACTCTCGATAATCATGCATCTCACACTCTAAATGGGCGCCAGGTGCGATTACGCGCACCACGTTTCAACAGATTACGCACGATGTTGGCCGCGGCTTCCTCGCGGCCGCAACAACGCAATACCTCCGCGAGATTCCCGCCCGAGCGAGCGCGACGACATTTGCCCGCCCAAATAACGACTCGAAACATAAGCGAGACCCTCAACACGCAATACTACACAATAAGACGAATGCAACGCAATATCTCACTCAATACGTCCGCGAGATTCCCCGCCGAGCGAGCGCGACGATACTTGCCCGCACGATAACGACGCAAAGTATCCGCGAGGCTCTGCACGAGTACACGCAATATCTCCCGCAACGTACCGACCGCGACACGCTTCCATTTGCGACACGCATCAACATTTATCCCGACAAATTCTCAACCACGCATACGATACACGCGACACTACCCGATAAGCACGACATACGATACACGCAACAATACACGATAATTCTCACCAACGCCTACGATACGCGCAACAATACCCGATAAGCACGACATACGATACACGCAACAATACACGATAAACACGAGTTGACTGTCGACCGCCTAAGAGCTTCCGAGGAGGGCTTCCTAATACTTTCCGGGCTCTATCTCGGCCGACCCCGCGACCACACGTTCTACCAAAGTGCAAATGTAACCGGCATTCCCATAACGGCAACCGGTAGCCACACGCAGAAGATAATCTAATCGATACAAACAATAATCCAATCGATATCTGCAATCATCAATATCGGGTCTTGGCCGAGATCGAGCCCTAATTACCGCGGTGGTACCGGAGCGGAGATCTTACATATTGTTGCTCGCCGCTGCGTCAGCTGCGTCGGGACACTTTTCCGGGGGTGGCTCCTCGACGACGGCTGGTTCGACAGTGACGAGTGGCCGGTCCGGCGGGACCACGCTGGGCCCCCGCGCATGCGCTCCAAGCTTGCAGTTTTCCGCCCCGCCGATTTGTCGCTCGTGCCGCCCTGCTCGCGGCGCCGCTCACAATGTCCGCCGCTTTTCCGCGGCCCTTTCAATCGGCTGTCACGTATGTGGGCCCATCTCAGTTTTAACCAGGCTGGCCAGGCCATGGCTATGCTGCTGAGCGCCCTTGGTACCGTCGCACAGTGGGTCAAAGCGTAGGAAATAGCGGACATAGAACCAAAAAATTGAATTATCAAAATATTTATTTTTTTTGCAAATTCTTATAGTAAATTTGTTGTAGATTACTGAAATAACGTCATTCACTCTGAATATTTACGTATTTTCCGTACAGATGTACGATAACACAAGTCATCCTTACATACTAGGTGCGCAACTAAGTTTCCGGGTTTTTTTGATCAATAAAAAATGGAAAATTTCAAGAGAAATACAAAAAATGGTTTATTCAAAGTATCGTCCCTCGCTAGCTATACATTTTCGCCATCCCTCTGGCAATACATGAATACCGCGACAATAAAACGACGCGTCTTTGGACCGAAACCATTCATCCAACCAATTTTGCACTTCTTCGAAATTGGTCAAGTGTAGCCCAGCCAAGCCATGCGCCATCGACCGGAACAAGTGATAATCGGAAGGCGCCAGGTCTGGCGAATACGGCGGGTGCGGTAGCAGATCCCATTTCAGCGTTTTGATGGTGTCCTGGACGATGGAACTGCGATGGCACGGAGCGTTGTCGTGCTGCAATATCACTCGTTCGTGTCTCGTGTCCCATTCTGGCCGTTTTTCGAGCAGTGTATGGTTTAAATTGATCAGTTGTTGTCGGTAGCGATGCCCATTGACAGTTTCGCCCGGTTTCAGCAGCTCATAGTACACGATTCCTTTCTGGTCCCACCAAACGCAGAGCATTGTCTTCTTTCCAAAACGATTTGGCCGTGCCGTCGATGTTGATTCTTCATCAGGTGAAAGCCACGATTTTTTGCGTTTGGGATTCTCTAAATATATCCACTTCTCATCGCCAGTAACAATTCGATGAAGAAAACTCTTTCTTTCATGCCGCAAAAGCAAAATTTCGGAAGTGGTTCTTCGATTTTCCATCTGTCTCTCAGTCAACTCATGCGGCACCCATTTTCCTTCCTTTTGAATTTTTCCCATGGCATGTAAACGTTTGGAAATACCTTGGTGAGTCATGTTTAATGCCTCCGCAAGTTGATCTTGTGTTTGCGTATCATCTTCATCCAATAACGCTTGCAGATCGGCGTCCTCAATTGTTTTTGGTCTTCCGGAGCGCTCCTTGTCCTCAGTGTCGAAATCGCCACTTCTGAAGCGTTTAAACCAATCTTCACAGGTAGTTTTCGATGGTGCATGTTCGCCGTAGGCCTCCTCAAGCAAACGACGTGCTTCAGCTGCATTTTTTTTCAAGTTAAAGCAGAAAAGCAAAGCTTCCCGCAAATGCTGTTTATTTGGCACAAAACTCGACATCTCCGTTGTTAGAAAAAATATTTTTGCGTTGCGATATGTGTTTATATAACGACTGGTTATTGTTAACAGATGTCCAAGCTATAACTTCAGACAACTTCAGACATCTATGTGTGAAACCCGGAAACTTAGTTGCGCACCTAGTATGTAACTTCTGCGACTTTTCCGCGCTAATGTTTTAGGTTGCCCTATCTGTAAACGGTGTTGATGATCGAATGCACGTTTTTTCTACGTTATTGTTCATGTTTTAGGTAAACAAAAATGATATAAAAGACAGTTTATCGCATTACTTGAATATTTTCCGGGACAATATATAATCCATGAGAAAAAGTACGTGTTATACAATTTGTAATTAAGTTATAAAAAAATGTTTAGCATTGTTAGGATTCTCCATAATTTTATCGTATACAATAAGCCTTGTACTACATACCTATGGCGATATCAAGTGCCGCTAGGTGCCGCTTAGCAAAATATATATAATTTTCTGAGCGAAAGTCGCAAGATTGCAAGTATCGACAGCGAATACTTGCAATCCCATGCCGTGTAATGAAAATGTAAAAGTTGTGGGTATTTTTTTTTATAAATAGATAAATTTTCTATGACAATAATGATGATTTCATGATAATAAAATTACTCTATAGTCCCAGCAAAGGTTTTTAAGAAATAATTTTGTTAAAAATAGTAAGTATTACCGCTGGCATTTGCTAGGTATTTCTTACCTACCCAAGATGCACCACGTGGAGGTTGCACAGTCGGATTTGCATCTCGTGTGTGTGTGTGTGTGTGTGTGTGTAAATCAAAGATTGCAAACTGTAGTGTTAAATTAAAAGTTGCAGTGCCTTAGGAAACAACTTGTCTTTCTTTTTTAAATTATCCCGTGATCGAAGACTCGAAATAAGAGGATCAGAAGTAACTAATAACTGATGTAAAACATCTTCATTTGTCGCTACTCTATTTATCTTGCGTGAGTGTCCTTCTCTGTATTTTCTGAATTCTTTATTCCGAGCTTCGCTTGCCTCTTCTGATAGGGCGCCTATAGGAATAGAGAAGTTGGATATAATTCCTTCTCCATGTATTAATAATTTATGGACGGATGAAGGCATATTGTATCAGCCATAATGATGGACAAACAATCTTGCTGTTTTTATGGCATATTTTCTGAATTTCTTCGCGTCTATTGCTTCCCCGCATGAAATTGTTTGGAGAATTATTGCAAATCGTTTGATTAATTCTTTATCTAATCCTGTAATTTCTGCAGTAATATCAATTTCAGAAAAGAAACGTCTAGCCGTGTTCCATATCGAATTTTTGCTTCATGTGTCATACAATTTAACATTCAAAAAATGGTCGGTACGCAACCCCGTTTTTAAGGAAAAACGAGAAAGCACGAAGAGAAAAATACAAGAAGAATTTAAGCGAAAGTTAGGATTACTCGTGGACATAGTCAAGCATGGATCGGGTTTAACACATGATGGAAACACGGCTAGACGTTTCTTTTCTGAAATTGATATTACTGCAGAAATTACAGGATTAGATAAAGAATTAATCAAACGATTTGCAATAATTCTCCAAACAATTTCATGCGGGGAAGCAATAGACGCGAAGAAATTCGGAAAATATGCCATAAAAACAGCAAGATTGTTTGTCCATCATTATGGCTGGTACAATATGCCTTCATCCATCCATAAATTATTAATACATAGAGAAGGAATTATATCCAACTTCTCTATTCCTATAGGCGCCCTATCAGAAGAGGCAAGCGAAGCTCGGAATAAAGAATTCAGAAAATACAGAGAAGGACACTCACGCAAGATAAATAGAGTAGCGACAAATGAAGATGTTTTACATCAGTTATTAGTTACTTCTGATCCTCTTATTTCGAGTCTTCGATCACGGGATAATTTAAAAAAGAAAGACAAGTTGTTTCCTAAGGCACTGCAACTTTTAATTTAACACTACAGTTTGCAATCTTTGATTTACACACACACACACACACACACACACACACACACACACACATACGCACACACGAGATGCAAATCCGACTGTGCAACCTCCACGTGGTGCATCTTGGGTAGGTAAGAAATACCTAGCAAATGCCAGCGGTAAAACTTACTATTTTTAACAAAATTATTTCTTAAAAACCTTTGCTGGGACTATAGAGTAATTTTATTATCATGAAATCATCATTATTGTCATAGAAAATTTATCTATTTATTAAAAAAAGTACCCACAACTTTTACATTTTCATTACACGGCATGGGATTGCAAGTATTCGCTGTCGATACTTGCAATCTTGCGACTTTCGCTCAGAAAATTATATATATTTTGCTAAGCGGCACCTAGCGGCACTTGATATCGCCATAGGTATGTAGTACAAGACTTATTGTATACGATAAAATTATGGAGAATCCTAACAATGTTAAACATTTTTTTATAACTTAATTACAAATTGTATAACACGTACTTTTTCTCATGGATTAGATATTGTCCCGGAAAATATTCAAGTAATGCGATAAACTGTCTTTTATATCATTTTTGTTTACCTAAAACATGAACAATAACGTAGAAAAAACGTGCATTCGATCATCAACACCGTTTACAGATAGGGCAACCTGAAACATTAGCGCGGAAAAGTCGCAGAAGTTACATATGTAAGAATGACCTGTCCCATGTGCGAATTTCATAAAGGCTCAGTGCTGGCTTGGTACTGGTGCCAGAGTTACCAGTACTGGCTGACGATTCTGGGCCAGTACAAGCTAAGATCGGGGTCATTACTGGGGCAATGTCGGAATGATAACACGGGTCCCAGTCTTGGCGCCAACTTTGGCCCGACACAGAGTACTAGTACGGGGACAACACTGATTGCCAGTATTGGGCCAACTCTTGGCGCCAACTTTGGCCCGACACAGAGTACTAGTACGGGAATAACACTGATTGCCATATCATACTCGCGGCGTGTTGCTTTCGTGCCGCGGTCGTTACTTCCGGCGCCGCTCGAGCAAAAAGCTTTCTAAATCCCCTCGCGGCGTGTTGCTTTCGCGCGGTTGTTACCTCCGGCGCCGCTCGAGCGAGAATTTCTCCAAGTCCAATTCGGTCTTTCGATACTCGTGGCAATGCTGTGTTCGTATAAGTTACACGACGGTGGCGATCGACTACGAGCGCGAGCGAACGGGAAACGATGCTCCCCGCATCGACTTCGTCGTACGTGCCCCTTTCGTGTACGTATTCCACAAACGTTTTACACATTTGTACGGACCAAGCGAAACGCGTTTGCACGTCCGTACGTATCGCTCGTGTCGCTCGGCTCGCCGAGCGCACCGCACCTCTTATAGTACCCAACCGGCCGGCCGAGCGATCGGCGACGCACGGTCTTACGCACGGTCGCTTACGGGCGCTGGAGGCAAAATATCGAGACCATCGGGACTTGACCGCTGAGAGCGACGACGACGGCATGAACGCGGTTGTTACCTCCGGCGTGGGCTCTAGCGAAAACTCCCATCGCGGCGTGTTGCTTTCGCGCGGTTGTTACCTCCGGCGCCACCCGAGCGAAAATTTTCTAAGTCGACCCAATACATGCCCAGTACTGAGCCGACTCTCGGCCGTAGATCAATATCATTTCTGGCCTTATACACGGTCAGTACTGAGACGAGACTCGGCTCAGAACAGAATATGGTTGCATGGGGGTACTGGCACAATACTGATCTAGCGGTTTATCCGTACTGGGGCAGCACCACCCATCAAGTCTTGGCAGCCAATATTGTGCCACTTCTGGGCCATGCGGACAACTCTGGCAGAAGTCCGACATTCGCACATGGGGTGTTAACCTACATCTGTACGGAAAATACGTAAATATTCAGAGTGAATGACGTTATTTCAGTAATCTACAACAAATTTACTATAAGAATTTGCAAAAAAAAAAAATATTTCGATAATTCAATTTTTTGGTTCTATGTCCGCTATTTCCTACGCTTCGACCCACTGTGCGTCGGAGGAGGCGTCCGGGGTCGTCCACCCGCGCTGCATCGCGGTGTCGCACCCCTCGTTGTGCTACGGCGGGGCCAGGGATATGCCGTGCGAGACCTTCCATGCGCTACCGCGGCGGCGGGCCCCGGGACCCGCCCGTCGGCCAACCACTCCGTCCAGCGTCCCCCAAGCGTCCTTCCTTCCCTCGTTGCGACACAGGTCGTTACATTTTCGTGGCATCTCCAATCGCACGCTCCGGCACCTACGAAATCTAACTTACAAGTAATTAACGCAAATAGCCCTTCCCCACTCACGTCGAGGCGCCATCCCCGACCTTCCCCTCGGCCGAGCTACCGTCTGGGCGGAGGACGCGACAATTGTCACGTCACAATGTATTATAATGTCTTTTAGTACTCACGTGCAAATATCGGGGAAAAATACAGATACTGTTGTATATGTATGTATTATCTCTTGCAGGTGGCCACAAATCCCCCAGCGATCCACGTATTTTACCACACACGAACCCTCGTAACTATTCGTCCGATTACTGTAAAATTCCACTCTTTTAGCATTCCCATATCATACAAGTTGATTGTACTAGTTAACATATTGAATGTGCCGTCGTAGCTATCCGACTCGTTTCTCTGTAAGAAAAAAAAATAAAGGTTTACGTGATCATATTTGAGACTACTCGTATGTACTCAAATTGCTTGATGCATAAGGTTCGATTCATTGAACTCACCCCGTAGAACCAGGCGAATTTAGAATCCGGTAAATTGGTCACGTTCATCTTTCGCGCGATGTCCAACAACGTGTCATTAAACCCTTCGAATAATAAGTATTTACATTTCTGCGTCTTTCCTCGTCAGAAACGTTTTCTGATTCTTTATAAGTGAGTCTTATGTCGCCCCAATGAAAGAGTCCCAGATCGTCGATATTTATACTCATGTTATGCACAATTTAGGTTAACCTGTTAACCTGTGTAAACACTCGCGTAAACGTAGTATAGTAAGTAACATTAATATATAGAATAATAGATATATAGGATAATTACATATAAAACAATTACCTTGAATTAATCGTCGCGTCGCGTAAAGAGTCACGCTCGGTCTCGCTCCGCGCGTACTTGACACGAGACACTACCGTGTCTTTTTTTTTGTGTTTCCCTCGGGTGAGGGATAATAGGTGCCTTCAGCTCCTTCCTGAAGTTATATAGCACATCAGTACTTGTCCTGAGTATTTGTATCTCTTGTCTCTTAGATTATTCTTCCTATTCTTTTAATAAAGTTGTATATGCTTCTGATTGTTATCCATTCTTTTCTTCTGAGTATTCTTGTCACATCCATTTCTTCTCTTATTCCTCTAGCCCTAAGCTCCCTATCCAGTCTCTCCCTCTCCTCATCGTATCTGCTACATCTCCATAACACATAATCGATACTTTCACACTCGTTACCACACTCACATCTAGCGTCCTCTATGTACCCCTTTCTTGCCAGAGATTCATTGACATTGAAGTGGTTACTCCTCAGTCGGTTAATCAATGTTATATAATATCTTTCCTCATTCATCTTATGGAACCACGGTTTTTTTCTCTTTCTATTATAGAAGTTCTTGAAATAATAGATTCCCTTGTAGCTAGCATCCCTAACCAATGAGTCCTGTGTCATGTTCCATATTTCCCTTTTAAACTCTTGTCGAAAATCCATAAACGGGACTTCTATTTGTGTATCCTCCTCTTCCTCTGTCGCCTCCTTTGCTAGTTTATCCGCCATCTCATTACCTATTATCCCGACATGCGCCGGGACTATATAAAAAACTCTTTTCTCGTGTATATTTATTAGTCTAAAATGTCTTTCTCACATTTCACTTATATATTTATTTTTATATACACTCAGGTGATTGTTTTGTATCGCCTGTAATACTGCCTTAGAGTCTGTTAAAATCGTAATATCCCTGGGTCTTTTATCAACTTCATTTTCCATTAATTCCAGTGCTGCTTTTATAGCAATTGTTTCTGCTGTGAACGATGAACAGTTCTTCGGGATACTGATGTTATGTGCCAATTCTTGTTCTTCTATCACTACACTTGCGCCTAGTGATTTTCCCTTCTTTTTCTTAGAACCATCTGTGTATATTACTGTGTGTCCTTCTTCCAGGTCGTATTTTTGCTTAATCTTCTCCAGTAATTCTCTATCTGTGACTCCTTTCTTCTTTCTACTATATCCTATAGATAAATCTATATGTATTCGTTGCGTAACTGTATTATAGTCCATATCAAATATTTCAAATTTTCGTCTTGGTCCCATTTTTTTTTTACACCACTTAATTCTTCTCCACGCTTCTCCTATTATACTCTTCTGATGTAGAGGTTGTCTATATCTTGCATAATCTTCATTTTGAATTAACTCTTCTATTTTCCTGCAGAGATCTTCTTCACCATATATACCTACTGATCTTACTGAGAAAATTTCTTGCTAGTAGCTCCGCTCTATCTCTTAACAACGTAACTTTTGCTTCTGCGGTAATTATTCAGTTTACACCCCTCACCTCCGATTTTGATGTACTTAGGCTTAATCGACGCGTTTTTGCTCAAAACGACCGAATCTGGCAGAAAAAAGTGTCGCTCTGCCACGCGAAGCGAGATATTAACAGTTAAAGTTGACAGGAATCAGGTTATGATTCCCGTCATACCGACGAAATGTAGCAACACTGAACATGCCCTGCGGCCACATACGCATGCTCAGTGGCCGCACGCGCATGCTCAGTGGCCGCACGCGCATGCAAAAGTGCGCCAATTTTAAATATGATGACTATTGACTGGTCAATCGTGCGGAATAACCAAGCGTCTTGATTCAAGTAGTTAGGTATCACGCTGGGAGTTTGTTTAGTTTTATTATGCGGGGGAAGGGGTCCCGCCGCAGGCTACTTCTATGTAAAAATCACAACTTCTATAAAGCAGGGCATATACACACGTGTGTGTGCCCTGCTTTAACGAAAATTACAACTTCTATAAAGCAGGGCATACACACGTCTGTGTGTGTGTGTGTGTCCACGCGAAACGAGGTGCCACATGGGTTCATGACGCGCTTTACAAGCTCGTTTAAGTACATGCGTGGGCGGGGGAATTTTGCTCCCCTGCACCCCCCTCCTCATGCATGTACTTTATAATTTCGCTTTACAACTTAGCATGTACTTTAAGTTGTAAAGCGAGTTCCACGCTGCCTACCGGCGGGGTGGGTGCGGGGGAGGGGGGGCCCAAGGCCCGCCCCTCGCACCCCCCCGTTGTGTGTGTGTGTGTGTGTCCACGCGAAACGAGGTGCCACATGGGTTCATGACGCGCTTTACAAGCTCGTTTAAGTACATGCGTGGGCGAAGGGATTTTGCTCCCCTGCACCCCCCTTTCCATGCATGTACTTTATAATTTCGCTTTACAACTTAGCATGTACTTTAAGTTGTAAAGCGCGTCATGAACCCATGTGGCACCTCGTTTCGCGTGGACACACACACACACACACACACAACGGGGGGGTGCGAGGGGCGGGCCTTCGGCCCCCCCCTCCCCCGCACCCAACCCGCCGGTAGGCAGCGTGGAACTCGCTTTACAACTTAAAGTACATGCTAAGTTGTAAAGCGAAATTATAAAGTACATGCATGGGGAGGGGGGTGCAGGGGAGCAAAATTTCCCCGCCCACGCATGTACTGGGCACACACACACACACACGTGTGTATGCCCTGCTTTATAGAAGTTGTGATTTTCGTTAAAGCAGGGCACACACACACACGTGCGTGTATGCCCTGCTTTATAGAAGTTGTGATTTTCGTTAAAGCAGGGCACACACACACGTGCGTGTATGCCCTGCTTTATAGAAGTTGTGATTTTCGTTAAAGCAGGGCACACACACACACGTGCGTGTATGCCCTGCTTTATAGAAGTTGTGATTTTCGTTAAAGCAGGGCACACACACACGTGTATATGCCCTGCTTTAACGAAAATCACAACTTCTATAAAGCAGGGCATACACGCACGTGTGTGTGTGCCCTGCTTTAACGAAAATCACAACTTCTATAAAGCAGGGCATACACGCACGTGTGTGTGTGTGCCCTGCTTTAACGAAAATCACAACTTCTATAAAGCAGGATATACACACATGTGTGTGTGCTCATGATCGCTACACCACCCAAGGATGTTAGGTGATAGGCATACACACGTGTGTATGCCTGCTTTATAGAAGTTGTGATTTTCGTTAAAGCAGGGCACACACACACGTGTGTATGCCTGCTTTATAGAAGTTGTGATTTTCGTTAAAGCAGGGCACACACACGTGTGTATGCCTGCTTTATAGAAGTTGTGATTTTCGTTAAAGCAGGGCACACACACACGTGTGTATGCCTGCTTTATAGAAGTTGTGATTTTCGTTAAAGCAGGGCACACACACGTGTGTATATGCCCTGCTTTATAGAAGTTGTGATTTTTACATAGAAGTAGCCTGCGGCGGAACCCCTTCCCCCGCATAATAAAACTAAACAAACTCCCAGCGTGATACCTAACTGCTTAAATCAAGACGCTTGGTTATTCCGCACGATTGACCAGTCAATAGTCATCATATTTAAAATTGGCGCACTTTTGCATGCGCGTGCGGCCACTGAGCATGCGCGTGCGGCCACTGAGCATGCGTATGTGGCCGCAGGGCATGTTCAGTGTTGCGTTATCTCGTCGGTATGACGGGAATCATAACCTGATTCCTGTCAACTTTAACGTTTAATATCTCGCGTCGCGAGGCAGAGCGACACTTTTTTCTGCCAGATTCTTTCGTTTCGTACAAAAACGCGTCGATTAAGCCTAAGTTCATCAAAATCGGAGGTGAGGGGTGTAAACTGAATAATTACCCTCGAAACTATCTAAAACTTTCGCGATCGCTAGCTAGGTTAAAACGCGTGTGTACGCTACAGCGGCCATCACGCAACTCCTCCACTACCGTGTCTCTTGATTGATAGGTTAGGTTAACTGACTGTGACAGCGCGCTGTACGCACTGTCTGCACTGCGTGCAGTATACACACACACACATTATCGAAACTGGCGATACTAGCACCGCAGTGTCGAAAAAGTGAAAAGGACGCGACTCCAGCCAAAGAAATGATGGCATGGCGCATGAGAGACGGTCGACGTAGAAAAAGTATCTTAAAAATAAATTTTCACATTTGGACTTTGCGTCGCAATATCTCCGCTCGTAGGGCACGTAGCGGAAAAATGAAAAGAACGTACCCCCCCCCCCCCAAATCGACCACAAGCTATCGATCAAGCCTATTTAGAACTTGATCCGTTCACTCGTTATCGAGACCTCAACAACTCGAGTACTCGCAACCCGTCGCGTCGCGTAAATAAAAGAGTCACGGTCGGTCTCGCTCCGCGTATACTTGGCGCGAGACACTACCGTGTCTCTTGATATTTTCACATAATATATATCCATATCAGTAACTTCGTTGAACATATCAAATCAGAATCATTATGTGATAACAAATGTGCAAAACTTAAACAATTCGTAGTTATATATGGTGGATTAATGCGTAATTATCTTGATAATACTTGATTAGTATTCTGGAATTCAGGGTAATATAATAGAAGTGATATCTTTGAATGATAACACATAAAATGTTGTTTTTTAAAAAAATACGTATAAACGAAAAAGCAAAGCTTAATTTTATCCATCGATTATCAATCTGAAAATAAATGTAAGATTTTTACGCATTAATCATAGCGTATCAGGTTTATACATGTAAATCAGTATCACAAAATACTTATTGCTATAAAGGAATGGAACATACATCGACTCTTATGAATTACGCATGAACTTTACATTAACTCGGTGATTATTAAAAGAATGATCGTGCACAATACTATTAATGGCTTGAATCTTTGTATTATGAACAAGTCTTTAATGAATCAGACGTCTCGATATTAACCAATAAACTCAAGAAGTATTTTAATCCATTGGTTTAGGAATGCATTCCGTTTAAGTAGATAATGTTCTCTGTGACGAGATTTCTGCAACCAAAGATCGATTAAGGTTGTACCCAGCGAGAAATGACCCATCGAATCGACGTCTAATTGACGTCAAAATCATCGATATTACATCATATCGGAATAATGCTCGAAATTTGAAGCTTATTTCGATGTTTGTGCTATATGACATTTTTTTAAAGAAAAGATTATTTGTGACATACATTCATCGCGCCAGACTGTAAACAGGCAAATTATGTATTTTCTGTTAAGACATCGATATTTCATCATTTCGATATCGATTCGAAGCTATGTTGATTTGCCTGTCAAATATATAATAACATTGCCATTATATAGAATGCAATATGAATAAAAAATTATATTGTATTGGCAGACATGGATAATGTAAATATTTTATGATTTGAGTATTATAATAATTGCGTTACAATATTAATTTTTTTGGGCTTCCATTTTCATTAAATAGTTGCTTTACAGTTTATAACTGTAAAAGTCACAACAAAATTCCTGTTTGTAATTTGACAATTTTGAAAATTAAAATATTATATAATAGGTACATTTTCAGTACTATCTCATTTATTAAACAAGTTAAATTAAGCAACTAATTAAATTATTAAGATTAAATATTAATTCAATAAGATATTTGTATTTACATTTATCAAAATAAAAAATAAGTTTAATTATGAAAATAAATATTAATAATTGGACTTATTAAGGGTGACGGCTGGTCTGGTGGGTAGAGCGCCAGATTCGTAATCCGGAGAACCGGGTTTGAATCCCGCTAGGCCACTGAGAATTTCTCAGCCGTCCCCCCATCTAGCGGAGAGAGGTATCCCCAGGTGGAAAACTGGGCTCCGTCTTTCGGAAGAGACGTTAAACCGTTGGTCCAAAGGAAATGATAATAGTAGGGAAAATGATAATAGTAGGGAAAAGAATTGGATAAGGTTGGGTACGTCCCTTGAAAAACGCCTCTCCCCTCTTGAATTGGATAGAATAGGATAGGGTTGGGTACGTCCCTTGAAAAACGCCTCTCCCCCCTTGAATTGGATAGAATTGGATAGGGTTGGGTACGTCTCTTTAAAAAACGCCCTTTAAAACCCCTTGGGGTATATAAAGTATATGGGTGTTTCTACGTAAATAGCGTTTTTTACTGTCCAAGCTTGTTATATGTTCATGATTGAGAGGAGGGTAAGCAAGCGTTGTGAAAGTTCACTACTGCATCGTATTTGAAGTATCGCACAATAATCTGTTAATTGGGGAGTGGCTTATCCAATGGAAACATGCAGAAACTCCTAAAAATGTCAGTTACCTGGCCTGTCCATTGTCGAAAATTCTCTATTCCAGTCACACTTACTCCCTCCAATTGCAAACTCAATTGAAAATTCCCCATGTTTATTCAATCATAATATAGAACTAAGATTTTAACATCATTATTAAACATAAATCTCCCTTTGGAACCGAAAAAACCGGCTTCAAACTTGGTCCGGACATATGGAGTAAAATTGCACATTTTGAATTTTACCGCGGTTCCGCCATGTTGCATCGATTCAATGGGAGTCTGGTGTGGAGATTTCAAGAATTGGACATCAGGTGTGTTGTTTACATTGTTGGTGGTTGGTTGTTTTGAGCGTGATACAATCGTAATCGTGTATTTCACTTGAGAAAAGGTATGTCATAAAATTACGCGTCATTTGCCTGGCACATCTTTTTTTATTATATCGCAGTAAATTTTTCCTTCTAGTGGTAAAATTCTGATGATATTCGGTAGGCTAAACTTGATTTTTAATGGAAATTGGTTTACGTCAATTCAGGAGAAAGTGAGATTAATTCAACCATGAAATGTCAGTCTACTGGCATGTCATTCACCTGGCCATTCATGGGTTTGACGTTGAAATAAAATCAAACACGGTAAAAAACGTTGAAATAAAATCAAACACGGTAAAATACGGCGAAATAAAATCAAATACGGTAAAATACGGCGAAATAAAATCAAATACGGTACAAATACGAAAATGGTAAACCGGCATTTATCAAATTGAATTTTTTTGCTAATTGTGAATTTATCTCGGGAATAAGTAATTTTAGGAATTTTTTTGACATTTCCTCTCAAAATCACTCATTGTTGAGGTAATTCAATATTTTACTAGACATGCAAAGTCGACTCATTACCGCACTTTACCAGATCACTGATGAATAAGCCATTACTTTCAGGTTTTTGATGTTGTAGTACGCTGGCTTTCAGGGTATGTTTCTGCTTCTATATTCACTCAAAAACAGGAAAAAAAAATTTTTTTTAGGTATGTTTGAAATTGAGAGATTTGCAATCTGAAAAAACGCTATTTACGTAGAAACACCCATATATCTTTAATTGGACTTATTAAAAATTAAATAATTTGTTCAGATATTGCGCTCGAATTCTTTTCGCGTTTTACAACGCCCGATCATTTCACATTAGATGGCGCGACGCGCGAGTCGCCACTAGAGTTCCTCTAGTAAGAACTAGAGGAACTCTAGTCGCCACTCTCAAAGAGCCCCCGCCTCCTTCCTCACTCGCTAGGTGTCATGGCCGCACTTGGTTGCGTTTCTTCGAACGTGTCGAGTCCGTTACCTCTTTCTTGACGGATTGATCGTTGCGGCGCGTGTTCTGGACACCAACCGAGCGAGACTCGGATCACCAGGGAGAGCTCACCCTTATGGAAAAATACACTCAACTTTTGGTGTTAACCGTTAAAAAAACACCATAGAAAAACCCTTAAAGTTGGGTGTGATTTCGGACCGCCAATTGAAGGTTAACCATCATTTGAAGGTTAATCTTTAATTGGCGGTCCGAAATCATACCCAACTTTAAGGGTTTTTCTTTGGATGATGGTTAACCTTCAAGTGATAGTTAACCTTCAATTAATGGTTAATCCTTAAAAATGACGGTATAAACCCTAAAAATATGAACCCTCAAATGAAAGTAAGAAATATGGCGTCCCAATGAGAATCTCTTAAGGGCTCCGCTCGCTGAACCGGACTCCTCGCCTCGATCCTCCCTCTCGGACGCTAGCTGCCGCAGCTCTCCCTTTCCTGGCGGTGAGCTCTCCCTGGTGATCCAACTCTCGCTCGGTTGGTCTCCAGAACACGCGCCGCAACGATCAATCCGTCAAGAAAGAGGTAACGGACTCGACACGTTCAAAGAAACGCAAGCAAGTGCGGCCATGACACTTAACGAGTGAGGAAGGAGGCGGGGCCTCTTTGAGAGTGGCGACTCGCGCGTCGCGCCATCTAATGTGAAACGATCGGGCGTTGTAAAACGCGAAAAGAATTCGAGCGCAATATCTGAACAAATTACTTAATTTTTAATAAGTCCAATTATTAATATTTATTTTCATAATTAAACTTATTTTTTATTTTGATGAATGTAAATACAAATATCTTATTGTATTAATTATTAATATTTAATATTAATAATTTAATTAGTTGCTTAATTTAACTTCTTGTTTAATAAATGAGCGGATGTAGTACTGAAAATGTACCTATTATATAATATTTTAATTTTCAAAATTGTCAAATCACAAACGGGAATTTTGTTGTGACTTTTACAGTTATAAAGTAACTATTTAATGGAAATGGAAGCCTAAAAAAATTAATATTGTAACGCAATTATTATAATGCTCAAATCATAAAATATTTACATTATCCATGTCTGCCAATACAATATAATTTTTCATTCATATTGCATTCTATATGATGGCAATGTTATTATATATTTGACAGGCAAATCAAAATAGCTTCGAATCGATATCGAAATGATGAAATAGTCTTAACAGAAAATACATAATTTGCCTGTTTACAGTCTGGCGCGATGAATGTATGTCACAAATAATCTCTTCTTTTAAAAAATGTCATATAGCACAAACATCGAAATAAGCTTCAAATTTCGAGCATTATTTCGATATGATGTATTATCAATGATTTCGACGTCAATTAGACGTCGATTCGATGGGTCATTTTTCGCTGAGTAGGGCCTAAGTCAATTTTTAAAATGAAAACCGCTATTTTTTATTGTACCATCTTTCTTTATTAATTAATTTGAACAACTTTTGTTTGAAAAATTCTTTTATTTGCTTAATACTTTTTGAGATATTCAAGGAAAACTTGGTAACTTTTTCAATATTTAGCTTATGATATCTTGATAATTGTTTGCCAGAGGAAGAAGTGGTATAGAGGACTTTTTGACTTGATTTTGTCTTAAGAATATGCTGTTGCAATAGCACTCCAATTTTTTTAAATATTTGTAAACACTCCAAGAAGATGCATACACAAACATTTAAAAAAAATTGGAGTATACTATTGCAACAGCACATTTTTGAAATAAAATTAAGTTAAAAAGTCCTCTGTACCACTTTTATCTCTGGCAAACAATCATCAAGATATCACAAGCTAAATATATATTGAAAAAGTTACCAAGTTTTCCTTGAATATCTCAAAAAGTATTATATATTATATAAAAGTATTATCAAAAAAATTGGTACAATAAAAAATAGGGGTTTTTATTTAAAAAATTTGACTTAGGCCCTATTGAGCTCAATACAGGCCCTGGATCCAAAATCCAATAAGATCGTCTATTGGCCCCCTTCAAACCTTTCAACTTTTATCTGAAACACTTTTCCAATAAACCAAGCCGTCAATTGACACTTAACGAAAATTAACACAATAACATTTAAACGACACCCAACGATAAAGGGATCATGGCGACACTGATTAAATCGACATAGAACATTAAAAGTTAACACTCTGTTAACACCAAACCAACATCCAACGATGAGGATCAATCTCCAACCTACACTAAACATTGAGGCTTAATCCCCAACCTACACTTATCATTGAGAATAAACTCCCAATATACACTCATCATTGAGGATTAAACCCACAATTTACCTAAACCTTAATGGTCAACACTCAATCTACACCTAAATTTAAGTGTTGACACTTAACTTTGATGACAAACACTAAACTTTAGGTGTTAACCATCAAAGTTGAGTGTACTTTTTCATAAGAGCACCGCCAGGAAAGGGAGAGCTGCGGCAGCTAACGTCCGAGAGGGAGGATCGAGGCGAGGAGTCCGGCGAGCGGGGCCCTTAAGAGATTCTCATTGGGACGCCATATTTGTTACTTTCATTTGAGGGTTCATATTTTTAGGGTTTATACCGTCATTTTTAAGGATTAACCATTAATTGAAGGTTAACTATCACTTGAAGGTTAACCATCATCCAAAGAAAAACCCTTAAAGTTGGGTGTGATTTCGGACCGCCAATTAAAGATTAACCTTCAAATGATGGTTAACCTTCAATTGGCGGTCCGAAATCACACCCAACTTTAAGGGTTTTTCTTTGGATGATGGTTAACCTTCAAGTGATAGTTAGGGTGCATCCCGATGGAGAAGGAATAGCGAAACGTAACAGTAACGGAAAAGAGATATGGTGGGGGGTTAACCAATCAGAGTAATTCCGTTTCAATTCCGTTCCGTATTATAGTGAGTGGGTTCCCCATGGCACGGAGCTGTTACGGAACGGAAAAGAAACGGAAAAATTTGTATCCTATCCTGTCGAAAGTTCGCGAATAAGTGCCTGGCAGTGGATCGATCGCTTTGCAACATATTTTTGCAAATAAAGAGCAATATGTCGTTATTGGTAGGTATTATATGTGAAAATAAAATATATATGTTAAAATCCTATGTCAATATGTTAATGCTAATTAACCGAATGTGATATATTTTATTAATTACCAGAAATTTAATTGTGGATATTGTGGCTGGATTGTTTGGTTCGATAAAAACGGACAAATTTCACATCATCCTTGCTTAGCAAATCATACAGAATTAATAATGGATAAAGATCGTAATCTCTTTATAAATATGTATATTTGTGTACAAGAGAGGCAATATATTGTTGCGCCCGCGCTGAGACACCCGTTGCACGAACGGAAGTCGAAGATCGTCCCTGACGAACAGTTGTTTATTGATTTATCGATTAACTACGATTTGTTGTTGTTTTTGTTCTGAGCCTCCGTCTCCGACCGAACGTGACGGCTCGATTCTCTGTTCTATCCGTTCTTGTTCTAATAAACGAGTCTTTTAATTTCAACATTGTGTCGCCTCATTGACCGCGAGTGCCGGTTGCGCGAGTGAGTGAAAGTGCGAGCGGTGAGACGCGAACGCGGACTTGGCGAGCGCAACAATATATTCAATATAACTAATGGTTAGAATATGTAAATAATATATTTTGTTGTAAAACTAAACCTGAATTATTTAGATTCTTTAGAAACACACGTCGAGAGTGAGAATAATGAAAACAGCACTGCCTGCGAAAAAGAAAATATTGCTCAAAACCGTCAAGAACACACTGATGACCACGATACAGAAAAGTTAGATGAAGATTTAATAAGTGCCGTAAAAGAGAGACCACCGTTATATGATTTTCGCATACCTGTGAAAGAACGAGGAAGGAAACAAAAGGACTGCCTATGGCAAGAAGTCAGCGAATGTTTGAAAGGTTTGAAAGCATTGATATTTATTTATATATTTATTTATTTTGAAGGTTTTCTACACACACACACACACAATACATATATACATATATATTTCTTAATTATACGTGTGTCACAGGTTTATATACCGCTACTGAAGCAGAAAAACGATGGACCTATCTGAAAAATTGTTTTAGAAATATATATAAAAAAAAGCAAAACATTGTGCAAAAAAGTGGTGCAGCTGCTTTACCAAAAAACTACGAAATAAAACCATCCTTTCGTCATTATGATGTAATGTCTTTCTTAAATGATACATTGGAATATCGACAGTAAGTTCAAGAATAGCGATAGTTTAGCTGATAATTATTATATGTTGCAGTAACGTCCTAATGCTTATTCTAGAACCGTAACTTCTTTACAAAAATCAATGTATGAAGAGCATCAAGCGTCCTGTTCAAAGAGCAACAGCATTCCTTCCACATCAACAAGTGACAACCTCAACGTAGATGATGATGATCTTATTCCTATCATCAATGACAATCCTACGTCACTGTCTTCAGTCTCTCCAGCGTCATCAAAATCAAGAAGTATAAATTTCAGCGTTTATTATGTGCAACTTATATTAGCCAATGAATGATTAATTTATATACTTTTTTGTTGCAGAGAGAAAGCGAATTGATTTAGAGGATTATGAAGAAGCTTTTATTACAAATTTAACACAGAAAACAGAATCAAATCCTATACATGGATTTGTGTCACGTTTAGCAGAAGGTTGGTAAATATGCAGAATTGTGGCTTCCTCACCGATTTCATTAAACTTAGGCTTAATCGACGCGTTTTTGCGTGAAACGAAAGAATCTGGCAGAAAAAAGTGTCGCTCTGCCCCGCGAAGCGAGATATTAACAGTTAAAGTTGACGACTATCAGGTTATGAGACCTGTCATACCGACGAGATGTAGCGACTACGAACAAGCCCTGTGGCCATATGCGCATGCTCAGTGGCCGCACGCGCATGTAAGAGGTCACGTGACAACTGTTTGGTTGGTAAGTCAGAAGTGTAACATAATTCAAAATGATATTCTTTCGGCGTATAGATTAGTGACGCGCTTTAAAAGTATTTAAGTGTTTAAAGCGCGTCAACTAACCTATGTAGATTAGTGACACGCTTTAAAAGTATTTAACTGTTTAATGATTTTCGTTAAAGCAGGGCACACACACAGGTGTGTATTTCCTGCTTTATAGAAGTTGTGATTTTCGTTAAAACACGTCACACACACACACACACACACACACACACACACACACACACACACACGTGTGTATACCCTGCTTTATAGAAGTTGTGATTTTCGTTAAAGCAGGGCACACACACGTGTGTATGTCCTGCTTTATAGAAGTTGTGATTTTCGTTAAAGCAGGGCACACACACACGTGTGTATGCCCTGCTTTATAGAAGTTGTGATTTTCATTAAAGCAGGGCACACACACGTGTGTATGTATGCCCTGCTTTATAGAAGTTGTGATTTTCGTTAAAGCAAGGCACACACATGTGCGCCCTGCTTAGGTTTTAGTGACGTGCTTTAAACACTTAAATACTTTTAAATCGCGTCACTAACCTACATAGGTTAGTTGACGCGCTTTAAACACTTAAATACTTTTAAAGCGCGTCACTAATCTATACGCCGAAAGAATATCATTTCGAATTATATTACACTTCTGACTTACCGACCAAACAGTTGTCACGTGACCTCTTGCATGCGCGTGCGGCCACTGAGCATGCGCATATGGCCACAGGGCATGTTCGTAGTCGCTACATCTCGTCGGTATGACAGGTCTCATAACCTGATAGTCGTCAACTTTAACTGTTAATATCTCGCTTCGCGGGGCAGAGCGACACTTTTTTTTGTCAGATTCTTTCGTTTCACGCAAAAACGCGTCGATTAAGCCTAAGTTTAACGAAATCGGTGAGGAAGCCACAATTCTGCATATTTACCCAGAAGGTTTACATAGACTAACTTATAAATCACGTTGTAAGTTAGAAATAGAATTTTTAACAAGGTTATGTCAAGTTGAAGAAGATGAAAAGTACAAAAAGACCTAATAAGAGGACGTGATAAAGAAATATATTAAGAAGACTGATCTTTATAGTATAACAAAAAGATTGATGCAATGTGATATATTGTGCATTTTATGCAATATTTTTTTTTAGTTTTTATTGTCAGTATTTTGTTAAAACATCTATTTGTTACAGTATTGTTTGTACTGTAACAAATAGACTGCAATGTTTGATTAGTTTTGATTTCTCTTGTATGTACAGCATTGTTCTGTTTCATTTTGTTTACCTAAAACAGTATTATTAGAAAGATGTTTTGTTTATTAGAGTTATATTATAAAGTAGATGTTATAATAAAGTGAAAGTTTAAATAATATTTTATATAATATATAATAAAGTGGAAGTTTATACATATAACACACACAGAGAGTTTAAATATAATAAAGTTTACTTAATAGTTACTGCTTAATATTTTTATTCCTTTTACAATATTCTTTGGCAGGCTATGTTTATCTATCTGATACAGCACTGACAGTACTGTTGTAAGCTGTATTGTTAGTAAGACAGGATATGTGGATAAAAGGATAAGTTTTACGAAAAAGAACATATTTTACAAAGAAATTGTACTTGTTTATTATTTATTAAACTTTTAAAAGTTATTTTTGTTTGCTTTTTCCCATTGTTGTTTAACAGCTCCAAAAGTGCAAAAATATTCCGTAAACAGATCGCGAACAGTACTTCCACGTTACGTATCATCTCCAGTCGTAGGAATTGGTAAGTTTTGGAAATGTTCATATGTATCCCTTACATGAATGTTTACAGCATATGTTCTATTTATTTTAGGAAGTGTAAAATCATTCATCATTAAAAAATTATGCAAACAAACTGTAGCTTTAACAATAGATATAGCATTTAAAACAGATGTTGCTATAGGTCTCCGAAAAATTCTCCATCTCGAAATTAAAATGCCAAAAGCGCATTCCACCGTTCTTCGAGCACGACTTACAATTAGTCGATAGTTAAATACTTTCTTTTCTATGTTTAAATTATTTTTTCGTGGATATGGGCGTAACATATAACTAGTTAATCCAAAAGCTTCATCACCTATTATAACATAAGGTAACTCAGGACCTTTGTCTGAAATTAACCTTGCTCTTGGTATGTTTAAACGTTTCTCTTCTAATAGATGTCTAAGTACACTATCTTGTAATATACCTCCGTCACTCCGTCTTCCTTCAGCTCCAATATCAACTACTGTAAAACAGCAATTGGCGTCCGCAAGTGCCATAAGTACAATAATGTGCATATTTTTATAATTATAAAATGTTGAGCCACTTTTAGGTGGAGCCTGAAATATAAAGTTAAAAATAAGTTACAGAAGCAAGGAAATACTTTATATTATAATATACAAATATAAGACACATTACTTGTATTTGCACATGTTTTCCGTCAATTGCTCCAATACAATTAGGAAAATCCCACAAAAGTTCAAATTTCTTTGCTTTTTGGATCCACAAATTTTCTGTTATTTCAGGAAAAACTTTTTCTTTTAAAACGTCCCAAATAGCTTCACAAGTGGCTGTAGTTCCGAAAAGCCCATACCTCTAATCGTTCTAAAATTTTGTATACTATTATATTTTGATATGCTAATTATGAATATGTTAATGAAAATTGGCGCAAAGGTCATTTTCTAGGTAAAAATTTAAAAAAAAATTTTTTTGCATATTTTTTAATTATCTAAATAAATATACATTTTAGAACAAAAAGTTTCAAATAAAAATTGTATATCTCTTAAGAACGCAACTTTTATATTCTATACGCTATTACTGTAAAAGCAGTAGGGGAGACCGGGGTCTAACCGTCAGTTTTTTTTCGGTGCCGATTTTTAACAAGAAAATAAATAATTTTAGTTAAATGTGATATACCACTGTAAAGAGTGAACCTTTAGCTACAAAATTTATATAGGAAATTTTTATCTACGTCGCTTTGTTTAACCGGTATAGAGCAAAAACGACAACGGTGGAAAAATTGAAATCTCAAAAATGCCGGGGTTTAACCGTCACCCCCCCCCCCGGGGTTTATCCGTCACACTGCATTTTCAATACATATACATACATCTAATCCTGAAAAATGATAGGATACATTTTAATAATTGTTTTTTAAGAGAAAAATATAAAAATTTATTAAAAAATAATTGTTTTACCTATTCCATAAAACATTTTAGGCACGTGAATACAGATCCTGACAAGCGCACGCATGTGTTGTGTGCCCTACGCTCGCACGCAATGCACTGTTTCCCATATGCTCTGTTTATTGTCAACTTCTTTGAGCACACGCAGCACGTATTATCCAAGTCTTCGTCAGAATCCGATCGCTGCTGCTTCCTTGATTTCGATTTACGCCCACTGCTCGTCGAAGGCTGCGGTTCTGTTTGTGTGGCATTTTTTTTATTTTATCTTTTCTCACCGCAAGAACTGCCTTCTTGAGTTGCTCCTTGTCGACGGGAATCGACGGCGTCCTCGCGCCGATTCCTCGACGCGCCGACGACGACACGTCGTCGGAATCGCTCCGTCAGGACCCAGGGATTCTGTGATTTACGTCGCTTTGTACGGAGCAACGACGACGACGACGGCCACGACCACCACCACCATCACGACGACGACGACGACGACGACGACGACGACGACGACGACGACGACGACGACGATGATGACCACCACCGACACCACCACCACTACAACGGCGGCGACAATGACGCCGAGACGATGCGGCGAACGCTGGACGATGCGGTCGCACGCGCGACTGTCACTGACACAACGACCAACAACGACGATTTACCGCGGCCGGGAGTCGGGACGATCTACCACGCGCGCGGCATGTCAACTCTCGCGCGGAAATCACGGGATCTCAGAGCCGTGCCGTGCCTCGCCGTACCTCGCCGACGTGCCGTGAGCGCGAGCGATCTCGAAAACGATACGTGCGTACCATTTCCCTCCTATACAAACTGACGCACGTGCAAGGGAAGACAGAATTACGCTCGAGGGAAACCTAACCTGAAATCGCCGTGAGCCGAAGTCGTGCGCCCGGCGCGCCACAGTGACGGATAAACCCCGGGTGCTTACTGACGGATAAGCCCCAAGCACAAGTTTCAGGTTTGATCGCCCACGAAATATTAGACATCAACGATAATGAAAAAACTACACTGGATTCGTGTTCAGCATGCATTACTCTTTATAATCACGTACTTTGAGATTTGGAGAGCAAATATTATTGCAGATATTACAAAATTTCTACACGCAGAAAATTTCACTTTCACCTTCCGAAAACACGTTTGCCCTCGTAAAAATCATAACAGGGCAGATAACCTGCCGAAACTCCGTTGGTCACATGGGTACCATAAGCAGCGTTTACGATGTTAATAGCGAGTTCACACAATATACAGGTTCCGAGATATTTGATTTGACGGTTCAACCCCGGCGACGGTTAGGCCCCGGTCTCCCCTACTTAACGAGAAAAATATAATATAAGAAAAAACGAGATAACAACAAGTTATTAAGGCACGGGGGGTGCAGGGGGGGGCGGAGCCCCCCCCCCGCCCACCCATCAACCCAACCCACACCGCCAGGTGCATGGGGGGTGCGGAGGGGAGGCGAAGCCCCCCCCGCCTACACTCCTAGGTTTGTTTTATATTATTTAGAAATACTTGAATAAATCTTAACGAGAAAAATATAATGTAAGAAAAAACGAGATAACAAGAAATTATTTTGTTTTATATTATTCAGAAATTCTTGAATAAATCTTAACGAGAAAAATATAATGTAAGAAAAAACGAGATAACAAGAAATTATTTTGTTTTATATTATTCAGAAATACCTGAATAAACGCGTTTTATATCTGTGAGGAGTTGAATAAAAGGATCTTTTTTTAATTTATTAATTCTACGTCGCCATAAGAATTCGCAAAGGTGATCAGCTAAATTGTGTTTATGAACTCCGCCGCGAGATAAGGAACGTCGCATCCAACGCCAAGATGACTCGATGTTTTGAGTATGTGCCCCAGTATCGGCACATCGGCACATCGGTGTTTACAAATTCCTTGGAATGATTTACAGTTTGATGTTTGTAACTGTACGATTCTAAGTTGTCATAACCTTTCCAACAATCGGTGTGGATTTCTGTGCCTGGAGCAACGTGCTTTTGTATTAAAGAGAGTAGAGTATTTTTATCTCTTTTGTTTTCAGGGCAGATTTCCAACCGATAGTTTTCAGGATGTCCTCGGTGAATGAATCCCAAGATCCACGATCCTTCCAATACGCGTCCTCGTTCATACTTTCGTCGGCCAATTTTACATTCGTCGATTTCTACGATTTCTCCTTTGCCTCCAATTTTTCCTTCTTCTTCAAAAACTTCATCGAGAGTTATCATACATACTTCACGACAAAATGAAAATCGGTCGGCGATTGTTTCACGAGATATTTCTTCATTTTCAGTTATACTGCATTCTCGTATGCTTTGTTCGAATGACATATTCATGGCAAAGCAGTAGGTAATAAGAACGCAGGTGGCTGCAGATGTATGGCATCTTTCGAACCATGTAATGAGCTACTGTAGCAGAATGATTATAAGAGCCTTTTTTTGGCATACAAATTCGCCACATATTAGCCGTGATTCGTACAAATTCATTCGTTTTTTGTGTTTGCTGTATTTTTCGTTTGGAATTAAACCAATATCTCGTAACCATTGTAATGTATTTGGGCGATTTGATAAAATTGCACCTAATGTGAACAAATTATATTTCCGATCCATTATGGTAATGTTTACAAGTGTACGTGTATACTGTAATATAAAACTGCAATTTTTTATTACTATACAGAATTTTTAAGCAAATATTCTCTTTTAATTGTATTAGAAAGTACCTACAAGAAGTAAGGGCCGGTTTTTATATATTTTGTGTGACGTATTTTGATCTCGGGAAACGGAAAACGTAGCCTGTGTTGTGTTAGCGGTAGTGGTGTTGAAGTGCTTGGGTACAGTTCACGGATATATCGGCCGAGTGGGTACCGCATCCTAAAAATAGGATGCGGTACCCACTCAGCCGGTAATTTACCACCAGAGGTCATGCTTCAGTTTGACAGATCTCAATAGAAAAGTTATGAACAAAAAATACTTGGAGATTCCGGATGGAGATTTGGGGAGGGGGAGATTTTATTACGCATATGACAATGAAAGTTAGGGGGATAGTACGATTTCCGTGGCGCCCAGATTTGACTGTGGTTTCTAGTTATTTTGTTTGTGTTTAAACAGTTAAATACTTTTAAAGCGCGTCACTAACCTACATAGGTTAGTTGACGCGCTCTAAACACTTAAATACTTTTAAAGCGCGTCACTAATCTACATAGGTTAGGTGACGCGCTTTAAACACTTGAATACTTTTAAAGCGCGTCACTAATCTACAAGATATACAATTTTTATTTGAAACTTTTTGTTCTAAAATGTATATTTATTTAGATAATTAAAAAATATGCAAAAAATTTCTTTTTTTATTTTTACCTAGAAAATGACCTTTGCGCCAATTTTCATTGACATATTCATAATTAGCATATCAAAATATAATAGTATACAAAATTTCAGAACGATCGGAGGTATGGGCTTTTCGGAACTTTATCCTCACAAGTTTCTGCTACTATTTTTGAAACTGTATTCAATCCAACTCGAAAGGCGAAAGAAATCGAATGCATTGTGTCACCTGAGGCTAAATAGCGTAAACAGATTTGTAGTCGCATAGACGGCGATATTGGAGTTCTTACAACATGTTGTTTTGTGATTCTTGATTCAAGTAACTCCAATAATTTGTCAAAGGATTCTTTAGTCATCCGCAAATATTCCAAATATTTCAAGGAATCATTATTTGCCATTTTATTAATTAAATTGTTGCTGTCTCCTTGACGATGTCTTCTTTCTTCAGTAAATATTGATGGAACCCAAAGTTTTGGTTTGTTTTCTTTCTTCTTTTCTTTCTTTTTTAAGAATTGATACAGTAAGAAAAGTTTAAGCAATTGTCTTTGTATTTCTTTGAGCCAACTTAATTGTGTTCTTTTCCATTCATTTACCTTATTTATTAATAATATTTTTCTTATAAATCTGATCCTTTTTTTGGAGTATTTATTTTCTATAATATTGGTAAGGATTGGAGACTCTGATATACCGTCATACTCATCTTCATAAACTTCGTCATATTCCTCTAAATCAATTCTCTTTCTTTCTGCAACAAAGAAGTATATAAATTAATCATTCATTGGCTAATATAAAAGTTGCACATAATAAACGCTGAAATTTATACTTCTTGATTTTGATGACGCCGGAGAGACTGGAGACAGTGACGTAGAATTGTCATTGATGATAGGAATAAGATCATCATCATCTACACAGATAGTGTTGTTTTCATTATTCTCACTCTCGACGTGTGTTTCTAAAGAATCTAAATAATTCAGGTTTAGTTTTACAACAAATTTATGTAATACTTACATATTCTAACCATTAGTTATATTAAATGACAATTTTATAAAAAATAAATAATAATAGTTTATTAAATATATACAATTGCCTCTCTTGTACACAAATACCATTTATAAAGAGATTTCGATCTTTATTCATTACACCGGCACACAAAAAAAAATGTCGAGTGCGAAGACTGCCACATGGTAGGTTCTATTCTTTGCGATGTATCTAAAGACCTGAAAGCAGTCCCACCTCGAGATTGGCTCTTGACTCCATTCTACAGGCCTGGTGAGGGGGTGAAGTTTGAAAAATCGATTTGTATGTGAATTTACCGACTTTTTTTTAGTAAAATTGAATGTTCGCTTATTCTGACTGTTGATTTGGATTCAGCGGCTCAAATTGCATGAAAATTGACTATATTTAAAAAATTCAAAATGGCGGATTCAATATGGCCGACGATTTTTCGGGTTGCTTACTCTGAATCTGAATTTTTCGTAACCCATCGCATTGCCATAAGAATATAAATTCAAGTAATTCTTGTCCTGTAAAACATTAGCTTCCGTGTTTATTTATTTTTCTTTTTCTATTTTTGCGACTAGGACACCTCCCAGTGGTGAAGGCGGGCGACGAATTCTCGGCTAAGTTTCTAGGTTAAAATAATGTCTTTATGGCAAAAATAGAGAAAAAGTTTACGATGCAGAGGATGGAAACCTCAGTATCGGCGTCCGGTCAGGTTGGGAAAGCGGGACCGCGGGCGTCGTCATCATGTAACCGTAAAAATTTGCACGATTGTATAGATAACGCGAATTGCTTCTGCTTCGTTTGCAGCAAGTATGAGGTTCTAAAAAATCGCCAAGGGAGCCTGCCGAAGCCTGTTTTCTCCCCGTTATTTCCCGTCGGGCGAAAGGGAATCCGGTTCCTATTCCGGAACCCGGCAGCGGAACCGCATACAATTCGGGCCCTCGTAAGAGTGTTCGTCGGGGTAACCCAAAATGACCTGGAGACGCCGTCGGGAGATCCGGGAAGAGTTTTCTTTTCTGTATAAGCGTTCGAGTTCCCTGGAAACCTCTAGCAGGGAGATAGGGTTTGGAACGCGAAGAGCACCGCAGTTGCGGCGGTGTCCGGATCTTCCCCTCGGACCTTGAAAATCCAGGAGAGGGCCACGTGGAGGTGTCGCGCCGGTTCGTACCCATATCCGCAGCAGGTCTCCAAGGTAAAGAGCCTCTAGTGGTCCTGGGTCCTAAGGCCAGCTCAGCGAGGACAGAAACCTCGCGTAGAGCAAAAGGGCAAAAGCTGGCTTGATCTCGATGTTCAGTACGCATAGAGACTGCGAAAGCACGGCCTATCGATCCTTTTGGCTTGAAGAGTTTTCAGCAAGAGGTGTCAGAAAAGTTACCACAGGGATAACTGGCTTGTGGCGGCCAAGCGTTCATAGCGACGTCGCTTTTTTTATCCTTCGATGTCGGCTCTTCCTATCATTGCGAAGCGAATCATTCGAGGATGGTTGACCCTGTTGAGCTTGACTCTAGTCTGGCACTGTAAGGAGACATGAGAGGTGTAGCATAAGTGGGAGATGGCAACATCGCCGGTGAAATACCACTACTTTCATCGTTTCCTTACTTACTCGGCTAGGCGGAGCGCGTGCCCCGAGGGCTTCGTACCCCGGCGGTCACGGTGTTCTAGAGCCAAGCGTATCAGAGTGGCGTGAGGCCTCGCGGCCGATCGCCGTTAATACTCCCGCGTGATCCGATTCGAGGACACTGCCAGGCGGGGAGTTTGACTGGGGCGGTACATCTGTCAAAGAATAACGCTGGCCTTATTCTGCTGGCCTGGAGAGTCCGTTACCTCTTTCTTGACGGATTGATCGTTGCGGCGTGTGTTCTGGAGACCAACCAAGCGAGAGTCGGATCACCAGGGAGAGCTCACCGCCAGGAAAGGGAGAGCTGCGGCAGCTAGCGTCCGAGAGGGAGGATCGAGGCGAGGAGTCCGGTTCAGCGAGCGGAGCCCTTAAGATATTCTCATTGAGACGCCATATTTGTTACTTTCATTTGAGGGTTCATATTTTTAGGGTTTATACCGTCATTTTTAAGGATTAACCATTAATTGAAAGTTAACTATCACTTGAAGGTTAACCATCATCCAAAGAAAAACCCTTAAAGTTGGGTGTGATTTCGGACCGCCAATTGAAGATTAACCTTCAAATGATGGTTAACCAAAATCACACCCAACTTTAAGGGTTTTTCTATGGTGTTTTTTTAACGGTTAACACCAAAAGTTGAGTGTATTTTTCCATAAGGGTACCGCTAAGGAACCCTAGAGACCCTATAATAAGAGACCCGACAACTGGCGGAAGTGTCCACAAAATGGCCGCGAATGCCGTGAACATATGGTCATTATATCATCTGTGATATGATCTTGTGTCGTTCATTGCTGTGTCGTGTAAGTAACATGATTTTTTTATTTACACACATCAATCTGTGAAAAGTAATAGCTGTATATAACATGTTTGCACTATTTTGCAGTTTGATTAATAAAGTAGAAAAGTATTATCTTCGATGTATGTTAATAAATATTTACAATGTTGAATATGTCTTTAACCTTATTTTGCAAAGTAATTAACAGCAATAAGAAATGTTTATTTTAAAAAATTGTGTGTAATATGTATAAATATGAAAAGTAGAACAAAAAATAACTAAATAATTATTTTTATAGATATAAAAATGCCAGCTTGCTGTGTGTCAAAATGTTTAAAACGCACAAAGAAAGGAATAAAAATTTTTATGGCTCGTTTCCCAACGAATCCAGAAAGAAGAGATGTTTGGATTGCTAACATAGGCAAACATAGACTAAGGAATTGGAAATCGACAATAGATCTGTTTGTATGTGAAGCAAGTAATATGTGAAAGATAAATTAATTTCATTTGAGTTATAAAAATAAAAATACTGACAATATATAAAAATTTTTTATAGACACATTTTGCAAATAATATGTGGGAAAAAGTACGCAATGACGGGAAAAAAAAATTAAAAGGCAACGCAGTGCCCACAATTTTCCCTGCTCAATTGGAAATAAGCAGTGCACCTATTAGTACAAACGTGAATTTGTACTAATAGATCCTTTCTTTGCGTATCTTTGTTAAAAACAGCAAAAATAACCTTTTCATGAAAATAACGAACTTTTTAGGATAAAACTAATGAATCTTCACAAAGGCAACCTGGTGCATTTGAAACATTTAATGTTCATGAAAACAAGCAGCAAGAGGACTGTCTCGGAGCAGATGTTCCTGATATTATTCCATTGACATCGAGTAATGTTGCAAATCCAATAACAATTTATTACTCTTTCTGTGGTTACAAAATTCGACGTACTATAATATACCATTATGTTACTCATTATTTATAATTACTTATACGACTTCTTATATTATCTTGTAGATTCCTCTATTCCTACCCATTCAAGAGAAATAAGCAACCAAGAACTTAATGAAGTTGAACGATTAAAGAAAGAGCTAAAAGAAGCCAATATAAAACTTAATTTGGCCCAAAAAATAATTTTGAAAAGTAATCGATCCGTAAATGTGTTAAAGAAGCATATTAAGAGGTTGACACAAATGAAAAACAATTCAAAAACCCAAAATTATTTGAGATTGGAATCATCACTCAAGCAATTGTTTAATGACGACCAAATAAGAGCTCTCATGCGTTCATCCTCTCGCGGCCATATGTGGTCTAATGATACTATTAAAAAAGCACTTCGATTGAAGTATGCATGCGGTTCCAGTGGTTATAAAGAATTACTGAAGCAAAAACACCCTCTACCGTGCGAACGTACACTTCAAAGAAAACTAGAAAGTATCCAATTTCAGGAGGGAATTTGTGACGACATTTTTAAATTATTAGAAGACAAAATTACTCAATTTAAAGACGTTAGAGAAAGAGATTGCCTACTTGTACTGGACGAAATGTCCATTGTTCCAGGCCAACAATTTGATCCATCCACACAGTCATATTATGGAACTGCATCGTTTTGCACGCGTAAAGGTTTGCATTTTAATAACGAGTTTAATTAGCATTTAGCACTATTGAATTTTTTTGTAACATTCTGAAAACTACTAATCATACATCTCATTAATGTATTTTTTAAGATTTAAAAAATACACTAATAAGAGATGCAAGAACTCACCGGGTGCTTAATAAGCTGATGAAATACTACATCCACCCATTTTTTCTATTTTGTATATATAATTCTATTTGTGTTTCTAATTCTATTCTTTTGCATCTCTTCATGCATGTAGGTGAAAGAGTTGAAGCTACGCATGGTTTGATTTTTGTGCTAGCAGGTCTTTTCTCACGTTGGAAACAAAATGTTGCTTTTTATTTAACACCCAACAGCTATGATGGAGCAATTTTACAACCTATCGCACTTGAAATCATTAAAAAAGCTGAATCTATCGGACTTTATGTACACAATATCACAAGCGACATGGGCCCAAATAATTTAGCGATGTGGCGTGAATTTTGTGTTGGTTTCGCTGGGCGTTATTCTACAATAACGAACTCAATTGCTCATCCTATTGATCCTAATAATCGGAAGCTTTGGTTCATTGCTGATCCTGGCCATCTTTTGAAGAATTTAAAATTTTGCATGATTAATAACAAAGTTATTACCTTGCCTGCGAAAATCGTTACTGACAATAATTTGTCGTCCTCTGTAGTTGATTGTTTGCACGTTAAAGAACTTGCTCAATTTCAAGAAAATTTACAATTAAAACTAGCACCCAGTATAAAAGTAGACGATATTTCGAGTGGCACTTTCAATAAAATGAAGGTAAACAAAGCAAAAAATTTTTTGTCTCGTGATGTTAGTGGTAGTCTACAATTTCTATCGACTCAAAATTCCAAACAAGCGTTCTGCACGACAGCCTTTTTTATTGAAGTCGTTTCTAAGTGGTTCACATTAGTGACTTCGCGTACTCCAAAAATTGCATTAGGGAAAGTGTCAGGTGATAAATTTTTCGAAAAGAAATTTGAAGAATCAATTGCATTTTTAGAATCAATCATAGAACTTTTCCAAGAAATGAAAGTTGGAAATGGTACACAATTCAAACCTGTGCAACGTGGAGTGATAATCACTACCAAGTCCATCATTGAATTGTCGACCTATTTAATTAATGAAAAAGACTATCAGTTCGTACTAGCAGGTTGGTTAACATCAGATTGCATCGAAAACATCTTTTCTTGTGTTAGAGCTAAACAACCCATTCCAACCGCCTTGCAATTCAAGCAAAATTTGAAAATAATCGCAATTTCAAAATATTTAAAACCTGTAGGTAATTCCAGCTACGAAGAAGACGATAGAATTATTGTTGGCAATTTTTTGAGTACACCTAAATCTAAAGAAATAAAAAACCGCTTGCCATCTGTTCCTGATTTGTCAACGACAAAAATACACATAGGGGACATTGAACTGAATGTATTGTACAACATCGCCGGCTATATTCTCTCCCGTGTTTCAAACAATAATATTACTTGTAAATTATGTTTAAGTTCCGCTGGATCTCTCACATACAATCCATCCTCAAAATTTGCAAAATTTGTGTTATTGAAATCTTTTCGACGTAATACGCTTTTTTTCGTAAATAACGCAACATTTGAGTACTTTCATCAGATGGAAATTGTTATGAGGCAATACTTACCATATCTAAAAACAAATTTTGAAACGAATAAATTCGATTTAGTTAATTTTTTTCATGAAAAAATGCAGGCCATTGTATGCGAAACGTTGAAAAACTGTCACAATATAAAGATTAAAATAATGATGCGTTTTATTCGATTTCGACTTCGAATAGGGAATTCTAGGGGCCGTTTACCGAACAAAATATATAATAGTAAAACTATGGCGATGCATGCGATAATTTACAATAAATATAATATAGTCATATCATTATGTATCTATACTATTATATAAAATTCTTACGGGTGGTGTGTGTTTGAACGTTTTTAACTTAAAAACTATTGGACCGAATTTTTACCAAAAGTATATAAAATAGGGGTAGAATTTTCTGGAAAGTGCTATAGAGTGTATAGTTTTTCGTTACCGATCTTTTGGGAACCGGTATCCGAAAATTTTCTAATTTTTTTTGGAAATAATTGACCAAATCTTAAAGAATTGTATATAAAACAAGGGTATAGAATTTCCCGGGGAGTGCCATAAAGTGTATAATTTTTCGTTACCAATTTGTTTGGAAACCGGTATTAGGAATTTTTCCACTTTTTCGGAAAATAATTGACCGAATTTTAAAGAATTGTATATAAAACAGGGGTAGAATTTCCCGGGGAGTGCCATAAAGTGTATAGTTTTTCGTTACCGATCTTTTTTGGAACCGGTATCCGAAATTTTTCCAATTTTTCGGGAAATAATTGACCGAATCTTAAAGAATTGTATATAAAACAGGGGTAGAATTTCCTGGGGAGTGTAATTTTTCGTTACCGATCTTTTTGGAAACCGGTATCAGAAATTTTTCCAATTTTTCGGGAAATAATTGACTGAATCTTAAAGAATTGTATATGCTTTTACATTAATCTACCGATTTATCGATTTAGTTAAAACCGGTTCAAAAATTTTATTAATTTTTTGAGGATGGGTTTAATTGCCACAATGTGTATTATTTTTCGATAACAGTTTTTTTTTTTTAACCGGTTGAAAAATTTAATTAATTTTTCGAGGATGGGTTTAATTGCCACGATGTGTATTAATTTTCGATAACAATTGAAATGAAGTTGCTGGCTTCACATATTATATGTCAACAGTCACTTCAATTCGTGGCTTTCGTGACTGTCGCGAGTGATAGAAAAGTTATTGCAGTTTTCTTGCAATCGAGAGAGAGAGAAAAAGAGGCAGACAGAGAGAGAGAGAGAGAGAGAGAGAGAGAGAGAGAGAGAGAGAGAGAGAGAGAGAGAGAGAGAGAAGAAAGAAAGCAGGAGTGTGACAAAAAAAAAAGGTAAAGGTGTATTGTAAATATCAGTCTCTATTTACTTTTCTTTCTATCTCTCCAAATTTTTAATGATAATCTTAAACGAATATTCGTTCTCTTTAATAATCTATATCTATATATATATATTTTTTTTAATTGGACGACAATTTTTTGAAAATAATTGAATTTTTTTACAATTAACAATTTTAGTACTAAAAGACGGTCAGGACGACCTGCTAATTCAAGCTGCTGAAAATTATGAAAGGGAGCAAGCAGCGACTTTGAAAAATACTCAAGATGATACACAAAAAGCGCATTATTCTGAAAATAAATATATTGAAAAAAATAAGAATGAGAAGAAGTCACAAAAATTTAGAAAGTCCACGAAATAAATTTTGTAAGTATTGAATCTTTTACAAAATTTTTTTTCTCTGACTAACTCTGCATTTTCTCAATCTTTTTTTTCGATAATACACTTTTTTTATATGGAACTTTTAATCAACATCTTTTAGTTCGTCTTGAGTATTTTCTAACTTCGCTGTTTGCTCCCTTTCAGATTTTACTGCTGCTCAAATCAGAAGTTTGTCCTGATTGTCTTCTAGAACTAAAATTATTATTGGGGATGTAAATTAAAAATTTTTGAAGAAATTAATTTATTTTCAAAATTGTCCAATTTACAAAAATATTTATTTTAAAAAATATATAGGGGAGACCGGGGCTAAACCGTCCGTTTTTTTTCGGTGCCGATTTTTAACAACAAAATAAATAATTGTAGTTAAATTTGGTATACCACTGTAAAGAGTGAACCTTTAGCTACAAAATTTAGTGAGTGAGTCAGTCAGTCAGGACATCTTCCTTTATATATATAGATTGATAATATTATGAATTGCTTACTTTAATTTGAGTTAAACTACTGTCGCACAGCAAATTTTTCGACCGTCGAAAAATGTGAATAATTGTTTTTGCTTTTCTTTTAACGTATATAGCGTCTGCGAGAGGCATCGCAAGAAAACAAACAACATTTAAATATCTTACGTAGGGCATTTTTCAACTACTTGTTACAATGGTAGAGACATCTGTCTCTTAAAACTTTAGATAGCAGTACTGTGGACACATAGCCCCCGTAGACAGATAGCCCCGGTCTCCCCTACATTTACGTCAATTCTAGATATATACATTTTATTCCAGCTCAAAGCTTCATTTAAACAAAGGAAGCGAAAAAGAAAACGTGCCCGTTTCCTTACTATTTTCAAGCGACAGGAATTAAGCTCGTAAGTGGGCAATTTTTATTTGCTACTGTAATTGGTATAACATAGTGAAATACACATCATTTGGTGTTATCGTGATTGACTGCATTCAGTAAAACATTTATTTTGCAACTGTTGAAAGTTTTCTTCGCTAAGATAAAACTATTTCTTTAAATCTAAAGTATAATCTAATCTTAGCAAAGAAAACTTCCAAAACAGATGCAAAATAAACGTTCTCCTGAATGTGGCCATTCATATTATCTGAAATGTACATAATTTATTTGTAAAAGATGTCAAAAAGGTAAAAAAAAAGCATAAAATTGGATATTATACGTTATAGATATATAATTGCATCTTAAAAATTGCACAAAAGAAAATTCTTATCATATACGTAAGTAAATACTACTGTATCACAAAACAGTATCACAAAAAATAGTCTTATATTAATAAACTACAAATTATGAAAAAACAAAAAGGAACTTTACTTTTTAGGACATAGCCAACTAGGCTACACTGGTCTAGTTGGCACCGATCTCTTGATACGCGTATCAAATAGTATATTTAAGCTGATCAACCAATAATCAAACTAATTCACTAGTTATTTAATACCCGTATCAAGTGATCGGTGTAAACTAGGCCACTATCTATAGATATAATTGCATCTTAAAAATTATATTTAACGAAAACATTCTTTTTATCAATACATAAGTCAATACTTATTATCACAAAATAGTATCACAAAAAAGTCATAATATAATGAACCGTAAATTATTGAAAAACAAAAACGAACTTAATTTTTTAGAAAATATTCTCTTATACTACTTATCAATTGGAGGGGTTAAAGTCAAATTTTTTAAAATATTGACTCGTGCGCATAGATACAATCTATACAATATATAATTTGCATCTATGCACACGAGTAAATATTTTTAAAAATTTGACTTACACCACTGACTTTTACCCCTACAATTAATATTCAATTATTAAAAATATATATATAAAGCAGAAAAATATATTAATTAACTTTTCGTTGATTACTTGTGTACAACCATCGCGATATTTTCTTTTCCATTTTTGTTAAATTGCTCTGAGGGAAAGCATTCAAAACAGCACCTAAAATAAAAAATAAAACAAAAAAGTTTATGCATTGTTCAAAACAATAAATATAATTTATGAATAAATTTTACGCAAATTTTAACTTACAACTGATTGCTTCATGAAGTTTTGTATTTTCGAATTTAAGTTTATCACCTGACCCTGAAAAATTCATCATTCGAGCCAAAGAATTTGATATTATTTTTGGTAATAAACGACCAACAGCTGTATATTCATCAGTTTGTGAATCAATCTTCATTAATTTCACAAAATAATCCACCTGAAAAAAAGGAAAATTTAAGTTTATGTATAACTAATTACATATATATGTAATAAAATTTCTCTTCATTATGAGATGCGATCCACTTGATGTTACAAATGCTTCGAAGCATTTGATTGACCAATCAGAATAAAAAACTTTACAAATTGGCCAATCAAAGAATGCTTTGAAACATTTGTAGTGTCAAGTGAATTGCATCCATAATCAACAACAAGCGTAGAGAAATTTAATTTAAATATAATGCCCAGAGAAATTTATTTTATATTTATTATGAGTGATGCAAGTATACTTACTACAGGATAAAAATTATCATCAGACATCAAGAATGTTTGAATTTCTAAAAATGAGTCTTCATTATTTAAGGGCAGTGTAGGAAGATTTTTTGGCTTAATGACTTTTTCCTCTTCTGGAGCTAATTTACGATATATTCTGTTAAGCATCACAATAACGTTGTCTGTTTTGCCATTTAGTTCTTCTTGCCTGTCCGCTAAAGTTCTAAGGACAGCAGCAACATGGTGATCTAAAAGTAAATTATAACAATAATAATTATGTCAAAGTCAAGCAAAAACCAAGAAGATGAAAAGAAATATAAGTAAGATACATTTAAATATGTTAAATTATTCATCAATGGAAGGAAATACAATTTATTTCATAAATATAAAAAGCAATATAAATTACCTGAGTGCATACCAACATTTTTCATTAAAGATGACAATGCTGAAATATAAATCAGCAACAAAATGTCAATATAAATAGACATACGATAATGAAATTAATATAAAATTAATAGAAAAGTTATAGTTCAAAAATAAAAATAAAATAACCTTACATTTATGATGTGACTGATCAAGTGTCACAATCTTAGGAGATAAAGCAGTATCTTTAACTGTATCATTGAGAGAAACCGTTGTTGCAGAGGATGTTTCACTTGATGGTGATTTCTTTTCAAAAGGTAATGAAGCATTCAAAGATGTATCTTCATGTGCTTTAACAATAAACAATAAGAAACAATAATTGATAAAACAAGATGCATTAGAAGTAACTAACTATATATATTATTTTCAATCGTGAAGTATGTTAACTAAAAAAATAAAGTAAACAATACAATACAAAGATACTAATAATTTGAGCTGGACCTAAAAACTGTAGCTTTTGTAAATAAAATTTTAGTTCTAGAAGTTTGATTAACAACTTCAGATAGAACATTTAGAACTGAAGAGATAAGAAATGAATTCTTCACAAAACAGCACTTATTAATGATTGAGAAAAATAAATACTATTCTACACTGTTATATATATATATATATATATATATACATATATACCTTTATCTTTCATGAGAGCAGAGGTAATTTCAGAGAACTGTGATTCTTTCCGATATGGTAATGTATTTAAAAACTTAGAAGTAGTCTGCTTTTCTATAACCGCTGGAAAAAAAAATATATAACTGTTTTAAATGTAAAAAATATTAAAATCAAAACTTTCCTTTATCATAAAAAAATCTATCTGTACGCGACAATAGGGTTATCTCGAATCATCCTGAACATATGTGTGTGTGTGTGCGTGCGTGCGTGCGTGCGTGTATGTGTGTGTGTGTGTGTGTGTGTGTGTGTGTGTGTGTGTGTGTGTGTGTGGAAAAATAATAAAACAAGTTTTAAAGCTTTATACCTTCTTATTGCCTGGCATGAT
This sequence comes from Temnothorax nylanderi, assembly GCF_030848795.1. NCBI lineage: Eukaryota > Metazoa > Arthropoda > Insecta > Hymenoptera > Formicidae > Temnothorax > Temnothorax nylanderi. The sequence goes on along the minus strand of NW_027249383.1, from coordinate 119,052 downwards.
ATATTTTCATGTAATCTGATGACAATTTAATAAAAGTGAATTTCACGATCACGAAAATCTGTACAGCTCTCTACAGCTACAATCTCAGTGTGTTTCCTCACGACCATTCGAAAGTGGATTCTCAATATAACTCTTTAATTATAGCTCTCTGCACACAATAGAGAAACAGGGATAAATGTTAAATATTAAAAATAAAAATTAGGAATAGAGATGAGATAAACGTAGCGCACAATGAATAGAAATAAGATATCATACAGATACAACATAACCTGTTATTTATCTCTAGTGCTTATTGAGAAGACTGATTCTAAAACTCTATATATATATAATTCCTTTATTCATTTAATATTTATTCTTATTTCTTCATTGTGCGCAGATCTTACCTTGTAAACACTATAGCCTCTCTCATCGAAAATCTGCTAAACGCACTTGGAAAATCCACCGATCCACGCGGAATTAATTGCGAAAATAGCGGGAACGCGGGAAGTGCCGGGAAGTCTTCTTCTTCTCGAGATCCCTTGGGAACCTTTTGCCGCGTTGGTCCCATAATTTCATTTGCGGTTCGCGACTAATTGACAAAATTGTTCCGGAATAACAAATCGGGGAATAATGCGCGACTTTTATTTATGTCGATTTTATATATATAGTTTATTTATATTTAAATTTATATATATTTATGTCAAATTAATCGTGCGTTGAAGCCATGAGTCAGTTCTACTCGCAAATTTTTTTTTTAATATCACACTGTACGCGAATGGTCGAAGGAGTCGCGAGTAGGAAGGAATTTCGAAGTAAATGTTAAAGTCTTATTTAGTATGGAAATGTCTATAATGAAATTATGTACAGTATTTACAATATGTACAGTGTCTTTATGCCGCGAGCTACGGACAGATGGTTTCGCGAACGACGGCTATTCCCGCGCGTTAGTAAGCACACGATAATCGCAAGCAACGTATATAAGTGACTTTATTCGATACGCGTTCTCCGGGAAACTTTCGTCGATTGCGGGCTCGCACGCGAAGGTCCGGAGTTTTATTCCCACGACTTCAGAATTTTCTCGAATCTTCCGGACCCCCGGTAACAAACCGAAAATTCAGCTGAGCCAATCAGCTGTCGACGTCTCGAGAAATTCGTATTGACGAATGTCACGCTGAACTCGAGGCCGGCCACCGATCAGCTGTTTTGAAATATTGCTTGCTCGCTTTGTCCCGGGGTATGCCTCGCGCACCGAGTCCCCGAGACAAAGGAGCGAGTCAGTATAGGCAACAATTGAGCTCTGTTTTTCTGCCCTTCAAGTTTACCAGGAAATATACGGGTATTTCGGCGAACGAGTCTATTCTTAACATAGAATTAGCCGACTTTACACTGAAAGGCAGAATTTGACCGAAATTATTTAAAAGAATGATTTTCTTTGATTCGCTGTATTAATTCACCGACGCTGGTTTTTGATCGATCGCGAACACACACTATTTTTAAAGTTTCGCATTTAATTTTCAATTATTTATCATCACTCACATTAACTATACTTAAAACTTAAAACTAATAATTTAAGTAGAAAAGTTCAAAATTTATCCGCTGCAGACACAAATTTTGGCAATTTTGAAACTGCGCACTATTACCCGCCACTTTAATTTTTGCCCGATTTTGCATCGTCCTAAATATCGCTCAATAAATATTTAATAACAAAATTATTATCAAGTATGAGTTCACATACTTGTAGACAAATGTTTAAAGGTCCCATAACTGCATTTAAATTAATTCCCAGGTAGCAAACACAAGTCATTTTGACGTCAAATACTAGTCATGTTTGTACAAATGACGTCAAATGACCAAAAAGCGACTATGTCTTTAAAAATGACATTATACTGACGTTATTCCATAACTTCATTATGACATCTATTTTTAGTCATTTTTGGTTAGGTTAGTCTATGACATCGGCGACTAATAATGGACGTTTATAAGACGTCATTTCTTAGACCATCTAAAGACGTCATTTTAAAGACGTCTTAAAGTCGTCCAAATAAGTCTTTTTGTAATATAACTATTTTTACTTCTTAATATTGTTTAATAAAGTAATAATAAAATAAAAACCACAAAATTAACTACAATGTGTTTGTTTCGCAACTTTATGATTGAATTGGCGAATTTTATGGTATAAGTGGATGTAGTTGCCTGTGATTATAGTTTTATGATAACTATTTCATGCAGTGTTATAGCTATCAAGAAGATTATCATTACAAGATTTTTGAACACTTTAAAGATGTACCTGTTATAGACAAGTACAGTTAATAAGGAAGCATCAGGGTGAGAAGATCGTCACTGTCCACTGGATCATCGAAGTCAAGCGACTCGGACGCGGTACTGTACTAGGATGGGTGACCGCCTTGAGAGCGGCTTACGCACATGGCATGTAACGAAACAGTTAAAAAAGTTTTTTTTTCTTATATAAAGAAAAAGAACATTTTTTTATAAACGTTTATCAAGTAGACATTTCAACATTTTAATTTCATAAAAAACATTTCTAGAAACCGGTATGTCGTACAATGGACCTATTTTTGCCGTCAATAAGACGTCAGAAAATGACGTCAATTTGTCTGTGACATTAGACCGTCATTTTAACGTCATTATGCCGCCAGTTAGTGACGTCAGGAATGGTCAGTGAAGGACCAAAATTTGACGTCAAAATAACTTGTGTTTGCTACCTGGGTTGTAACTATAAAAGCCATTTTATATTAGCAGATTTACCTTAGGTGCGCACTATTCGCCCACTTTCCCCTAATACTTGGTCTAACAATAAGTTCACGGACAAAAAGGACTATGCCCAGTTTCATATGAAAAATTGGGCCCCTGGTGAACAGCAATCAGACATGACTAGAATTGTAGGGCATCAAAAAAGGGTCAAAAGAGAATTAAAAAGTTCCATAGGCACAACTTTGTAACGAGTCCTCTGAATGCTAGAGCTGTCCAAAGTTTGCTATTATGACCATATTATGACCACACTAGACTGGTCTGATTTCTCTGCATCCAGGCCTTCCTGCGGTGACGGCGATAACGTCGAATTATACCAGACATTAAAATAATATGTCTAGAATGTATTTGGTACAGTATTTATTAACCCGGCTAATAAGAAAAGATACGGAAGTGTCCTCCTCCAATTTTAATGAGCTTTTAAAATGTTTTCTAGACAAAAATTAGGGACACGTATTTTTTTACACGTGCCCATATGCATGTTTAGGGACTGAAACACTCCTTTGAAAAAAATTCAAATTTTCTCTTTCGGACCGAATATTTCCGAAACTATAAAAGATATAAAAAATTTTTTAAATTTTTAAATTTTTTAAACAAAAGTTGAATGGTTTGAAGAATATTTTAAAACAATAATAATAAATTTTTATTTTTTAATAATTTATAATTTAGGTTAGGTCCGTACGCTCACCAGACTTCAATTAGCCCATCCCAGGTAGCAAGGTGACGTCTATTTAACGTCATTTGTTGGTCATGTTCTGACGATTGCGACGTTATGAAATGACGTCAAAGTGTCGTGACGTACTTTTGTCTCCGTGACGTCATATATTGACGTCACTAATACGTCACTAATACGACGTAATTAATGACGTCGCCGGGACGAAATAAAAGTAGGGGAGACCGGGGCTAACTGGCTACCGCCAGTTTTTTTTCGGTGCCGATTTTTAACAAGAAAATAAATAATTTTAGTTAAATGTGGTATACCACTGTAAAGAGTGAACCTTTAGCTACAAAATTTATATAGGAAATTTTTATCTATGTTGCTTTGTTTAACCGGTATAGAGCAAAAACGACAACGGTGGAAAAATTGAAATCTCAAAAATGCCGGGGTTGAACCGCCACCCCCCGGGGCTAATCCGCCACACTGCATTTTCAATACATATACGTACATCTAATCCTGAAAAATGATAGGATACATTTTAATAATTGTTTTTTAAGAGAAAAATATAAAAATTTATTTAAAATTTTTATGCAAAACATTATTAAAAAATAATTGTTTTACCTATTCCATAAAACAATTTAGGCACGTGAATACAGAGGTTAACCAAATCGTAAACTCCCCAACGGCACGTCACATTGTCAACGCGGGCAACCACGGGGAATACGCGTGACGGCGTTCCGGTGCCATAGGATCAGCGCGGACCCTCGCGAGCAACCTAACCAAGCCGCGTTTCTCACGGGAGAGCGATAAATAGCGACAGGGGGGTTAGAAAAGCTCGCGGTGGAGCGCGACCATTTTACCGACTCGACGGCGTCCTCGCGCCGATTCCTCGACGCGCCGACGACGACGACGACGACGGCCACGACCACCACGACGACGACGGCCACGACCACCACGACGACAACGGCCACGACCACCACGACGACGACGACGACGACGACGATGACCACCACCGACACCACCACCACTACAACGGCGGCGACAATGACGCCGATACGATGCGGCGAACGCTGGACGATGCGGTCGCACGCGCGACTGTCACTGACACAACGACCAACAACGACGATTTACCGCGGCCGGGAGTCGGGACGATCTACAGCGCGCGCGGCATGTCAACTCTCGCGCGGAAATCGCGGGATCTCAGAGCCGTGCCGTGCCTCGCCGTACCTCGCCGACGTGCCGTGAGCGTGAGCGATCTCGAAAACAACGGTCCGCCATCTTTTCGGTCGGCCAAAACACCCGTTTTGCGACGATACGTGCGTACCATTTCCCTCCTACACAAACTGACGCACGTGCAAGGGAAGACAGAATCACGCTCGAGGGAAACCTTGCGACCGTGCGCATCAGCGTCGCGACGCGTACGCGAGGGATCACCACGGGTGATCCTGCGGCGGATAACTGACGAGGCGATCCGCACAATATGTCGGGCAACATCGCCAGTGCGAGAGCTGGAGGCAGCAGTAGCGACGGGGACGCCAGATTTCCCCGTGAACCGCGACATGCCGGATCTCGCGTTGACGGCGGGATCCGAAGGGGCCAACGGTAGGTCGACACCCACGGGCCTACTCGCGAGCGAGGCCGTGACCGGGGCGGAACCGCCAACGGGTCTCGCGGCCATTAACAGCGCGCTAGATCAATTGGCGGAGGATCTGGCGTTGGAGTCGAGCGAGGAGGAGAGGAGCCCAGCAGCATCCGGCAGCTTTGCGAGCCCCACGAGTGGGGAGGACCCCGAGCGCGAGGTCGGGAAGAAAGACCCCAGCGGGGGCAAATAGTTGTAAGTAAGCGATAAGCCCACCCGGGGCAATTAGCCTGCGAGGTGGTGACAAGACGGGCGAGCTTCAGCTTCCGAGCCCGCAACTAGTTATATAAGTTTCGTCGGTTCGATTTCCTTTTTGAGTTTTTCGGCCTAAGCGCACACAGCGCCTGTTTATTTTCGTTGCGCGAACCGACGCTTAAAGCGCGACAAGGCATAGGCCACACGCAATCTTCGGTTGGTCGGCGCGCCCGACAAATCGCGATCAGGCGCATGCACAATCGGCGGAGCCATCAATGGCGCACCGGAGCGACCCACCGAGGGGTCACGAGCGACCGCGGGTCAAATCCGATAACGCGTTCGCTAAATACGGAACCGAGGGTCTCAGGCGACTGAGAGCGGTAAATGGCTAACCCGCGAGACCGAAAGAACGATCACAGCCGGTCGGCGTCACGATCGCACGCCCGGATGCAAAGTTAGCGGACATGGGTAATCCGTGGGAAAAAACGATCGATGATCGTCACACGGGACCTGGTACACCCGAAGACCGGGTCGGCGTCAAGGTCCGACCACGCGAAGGTCAGGTTACGTGACCGCCCGCGAACTCGATAACCGAGCTTCATCGCCGGGAGCGGACAACGGTTTCCGACTAGGAAGGTGGCGTAGATGCGTCACCGGGGGTCGGCGTCGACGGCCGACGACGCGAGGTATACCCGGACGTCTTCCACGGGAAGTCGGCCCGGATGCATGTTCAGGGACGCGGAATAGGTCGAGCGCACGGGTCGGCGCCGTAAAATCGCAAAAAATGGGCGAGTTGGAAAACCGCTACCCGGGAGCGTAGAGTGGGGGTCAACCTCAAGGTACTCCCGTTGGAATTTTCCGTCAACAACTTCTGGAACGTTCGGCGCACAAAAGAGAAAGTTGTTATTGCGCCGCGACGAACATTCCAGAAGGTGAAAGCGGCCGTGAAGCCGGAGTGGGGGTAACGGCCGTAGGTGGGGAGCCACTGAGAGCGACGATACTCGAGGCAGTCTCTCGAGGATCGTCGGCACGGTAACTAGTCTCTCTGATAGAAGCACCCGCGATCGCGCTAAGTCCCGCAAACATAAGTCGAGTGTTTAAACAATCGTTGCCAACATCCATTAACAATCGGGAACGCCCGCGAAACGCGTTAACTATCGTCGATACGAAAGACGACCGGTACTGTGTTACCGAAACAAAGGACTTGCGTGCGTTTAGCGAATGTGCGACGCCATCTTGTGTAAAGAAATATTGTGAACATCCAAGTGTGTGTAAACCGAAGCCTGCGAATAAACAAATTGATTATTTGCAAAATATAAAAGGAATTGTCAGTTGATTATCTCCCTTATACCTGATCAAGCGGATGTCAGCCATCTTGGAGAATCATTGATCCAGAGCGGAGATTATCGTCGGTAATTCATCGTTGGGGAATGGAGATCGGCCATTCGTTCGAATAATCTGGAAAAGTGCGGTCGTTAAAAAGTTAGCTAACCGAGTTACGTATACATACCTCAGGTGCACGGAGGTCAGCCATCTTGACCGGGCGTTGATCCTGGGCGCTGGAAATCATCTGTGATCCATCGGGCAACGACCCTGACGAGGCATCCGTTGCGAATACCTGAAAATTTTGATTAATTAACATAGTTGATTGACCAACATACGTATACTTACCCATGTGGGGTGATGGTCAGACATCTCGGCCGTTCGTTGATCCTGATCGAAGGTCATTACCGGTGATCACTGGGGAGACGGCACAGACGCGCCATCCGTCGCGGGAACCTGAAAATTTATTTAAATTTAGGAGTTAGTTGACCGACGTACCGATACTTACCGGAAGAGGCGGTGGTCCGCCATCTTCGTCCTGCGTGGAGATACGGCGGCGATTGGAGTCGATGATCCAAGGGGCGACGCTGGAAGTCGTCCATCCGTGGCGGGAACCTGAAAATAAAAAGGGGAATAATTAGTTCGATGACACATTCATAAAACATAGTTAGGAAACACTTACCTACACCTTCTCGGTGAACATAGGTCAAACCGAGTGGCGACCGTTAAAAGGACACAAAGCCGCGTGAATCGGGCACGAAATTGTACCGTCCGGTTACAACCTAACCTGAAATCGCCGTGAGCTGAAGTCGTGCGCCCGGCGCGCCACAGTGACGAGACTGGCGGACCAGCCCCGGGTGCTTACTGGCGGATAAGCCCCAAACATAAGTTTCAGGTTTGATCGCCCACGAAATATTAGACATCAACGATAATGAAAAAACTACACTGGATTCGTGTTCAGCATGCATTACTCTTTATAATCACGTACCTCGAGATTTGGAGAGCAAACATTATTGCAGATATTACAATATTTCCACGCGCAGAAAATTTCACTTTCACCTTCCGAAAACACGTTTGCCCTCGTAAAAATCATAACACGGCAGGTAACCTGCCGAAACTCCGTTGGTCACATGGGTACCATAAGCAGCGTTTACAATGTTAATAGCGAGTTCGCACAATATACAGGTTCCGAGATATTTGATTTGGCGGTTCAACCCCGTTGGCGGTTTAGCCCCGGTCTTCCCTACGTCAGATTTTGAACATTTGGACGTCATCTTGGAATGGCAGTTTGGTCACAAGACTGACCATAAAATGTCGTCAAATAGACGACAACTTTTTAATCTACAAATTACATATTAATAATGCTGAAATAATGACGTATTTTCGACGTCATAAAATGAGACAAAGGTACGTCATTTTTACGATATTTTCACAATTTCTTATATAACATCAGGCAATTTTTGGCGTGACTCTGGTATAAGCAACCAAAGTGTACTAAACTGCATTAGCACCAATAGCAACCACCGATAGCAACTTTGGTATATGTACCAAACCATACCAAATGATCGCCAAAAATCGCCTATAATGGTAATAAAAATGACCAAAAAATTTCGTAACAAAGATGCACATATACAGAACATTTTTACTTATTACAGCTCCGATCGCAACATATATTATGAAATAGTACCTACATTTTAAATCTTATTATAATATTACAAATATTGCAATATTTATGTAAATGAATAAAAGAAACAAACAATAACTTTTATTTTAATTTTATGCACACAGAAATAGGTGTAAATTTCCAAATAAAAATATAAAAGAAATATTTAGTGTATAATATTTATAAAAGTATATGTATGAAAAGTACAACATAAAAAGTGTATATAGTATTTAGAAAGAATAATGGTATATTCTGTGTACTCAATGTAATCAAGAGACACGGCAGTGTCTCGCGCCAAGTACGCGCGGAGCGAGACCGACCGTGACTCATTTACGCGACGCGACGAGTTGCGAGTACTCGAGATGTTGAGATCTCAATAACGAGTGAACGGATCAAGTTCTAAGTAGGCTTGATCGATAGCTTGGGGTAAATTTATATGATAAAATGACTTTATTTTTCCGTTAAGTGCCCTACGAGCGGAGATATTGCGATGCAAAGTCCAAATGTGGAAATTTTTATCTTAAGAAACGTCCACGTCGGACAAAAATAGCGGCTGGTGTGTCACTTTCCCTTTTTTGACACGAGAGGGCAGTGATGCCCGTGCAGACGACAGCAGACCGTGCACTGCAGTGCACTTCACTGCACTGTCGCAGTGCGTGACAGCATAGGCTGTTTTCCTTTTAGTGACACAGAGGATACACTCGTTTTAAATTGACACGCCTCGCTTTCCATTTACGAGTGTGTTACAATTAAAGCAGGCACTTTAACTGTTCTGAAGAGGTACGTGTACGCTTTTCTTTTAAGCAACACAAGCGACACACTCATTTCAAACTGACACACCTTGCTTTCCATTTACGAATATGTTAAAACTAAAACAGTCACACTTCGACTCTGCTGAAAAGGAGAGTCGCAGTGTGTGTTTCAATTGAATCCAAACCAAGTCTGTCGTACAAAAGTACATAGGTTAGGGTTGATACCTTAATGCCTCATATATGTACGCCGCGGGTTGAATTATTCTGCGGGTACGTAACAAGAACGTAGCGAGTGCCAGATTAGGTTAATTGCGTTTCTTTACTTTGATCTTATGAGAGTCAAACTTTTACACACGTGTCGTTTCCACAGGTAACCGTTAAATCACAGTCACGATCACGACTGGTTTCAAAGATGAATCCAGTAAGAGAATTTGCGGAGATTTTGATGGACGTCGATAGTAGCAGCAGCAGCAGCAGCAGCAGCAGCAGCAGCAGCAGCAGCAGCAGCAGCAGCAGCAGCAGCAGCAGCAGCAGCAGCAGCAGCAGCAGCAGCAGCAGTAGTAGCAGTAGCAGTAGTAGCAGCCCTAGCAGCAACAGCAGTAGTGATGACAGTAAATTTTCATCAGATAGTGATGACGAGCACAATCGGAATATTTTAGAGTGAAGTCCCATGGAGCCAGCGTATGGCGTACCGGCGTATGGCGTACAGAAGCTTGGATAATCACAGGCTTTACGCTCGTTTTCGTTACGCCAGCACAAACATCGGCTGTCCCATAGACCGTATTTAAGCAGCGTAATGATTAATAAGCCAATCACAGTGTTGTTTTACAAAGCTTATTTTCAAAATGGATGCTCAAGGGGTCTTGTGATTGGCTTATTGATCATTACGCCGGCGTAAATTGTTGGGTATTTGTATATTATCGGGTTGGCTACACTGCTCGTGCATGGTTAGGTGGGTGCATTGCGAACGCGCCATGAGCCGAGTCCCCCCTTCTACTTTCATTCACTTCTTCTTCGACTGATTTTTGTGACGACTGATCTCTGAGCTTCAAGCAATTATAAGTTTATAATTATTAAACCCTTCTTATGTTCACGTAAGTGCATAAGCGAGATTATTATATCCACTCCGAAGCATGTCATGCTCACAAAGTGTATCCATAACAGAATAAAGTATTATTGAAATTATCTAACAGGTTATGGGCCCAGTAAACGTGCCCTGAGAAAAGTAATTTTGTTAAACAGAAATAGTGAGTTAAAACATGGCTGATTCGGTGAAATTCAGTATGGTTAGACTAAATGACTCAAACTACAGTGTATGGGCATACAGAATGAAACTTTATCTCGCTAAAGAAGGCGTGTGGGCAGCAATTACAGGAACAGTTCCTACACCAGTTACAGCAGAGTGGTCACAGATGGACGCTAAAGCACAGAGCTTGCTCGCACTAGCCATTGAGGATAATCAAATCAAACACATTAAGAAAGAAACCACGTCAAAAGGTATGTGGGATGCGTTACAAAAACATTATGAGAAACCAACTTTAAGTAAAGAAGTAACGCTCCTGCGTAAAATTACAAGTGCCAAATTAACTGAAGGTGGTGATATGCATGAACATTTGAATTGGATCGAAGATTATATGGATCAGTTGAGTGTGATTAATACCGATGTACTAAGTGATCGTCTATGCGCAGCATTGCTATTGAGTAGCGTACCAGACAGCTATGGGCCATTGATTATGTCACTATCCAGCCAACCAGACACAGAGATAACTCAGCAACTTGCAAGAGAAAAGTTGCTTGAAGAAGCTGATCGCCGTAAACACAGTTTCAACACAGAAGCAGATACCGAAGCCGCTATGAAAATTATTGCTAAGCCTATACAAAAGGAGAACATCAGAGGACAAGCTGAATGTTACTTCTGCAAAGGGATTGGCCACATGAAGAAACAGTGTAAAAAGTACTCAGCATGGTTAAAAAGCAAAGAAGGTAAAGAAAAGAAGAGTATAAAGAAACACGTCGCTAAGAAGTGCCATCACTGTGACACTGATTCTGAGGATGACAACGAGTGTGAATCATTGAAAGAAGAAGCTCACGTGTGCTTGAAGGTTGCAGAATTCACCCTAGAAGCTGAAGCCTGGTATTTAGACTCTGGAGCTTCGTCACATATAACAAGTAGAAGAGAAGTGCTACAAAACTTCGACTCGAATATACAGGGAACAGTAACAATTGCAGACGGTCGTCAACTCAGGATCGAAGGCAAAGGAACAACTACATTAAAACCCAATCGGAAAGGTGCAAAAGAAATTAGCCTGCAGAAAGTGTTGTACGTGCCAGAACTTAACAGCAGTCTATTGTCAGTGAGCAGAATTACGAAGAACGGTTGCGCAGTGCTATTTACTAACAAGAATTGTTTCGTGAAAAAAGGTAAAAAAACATTGGAAAGCTGACGGCAAGCTGTACAAGATGATGTGTTCACACACAGCAATGGTTACTTGGGAAGGCACTCAGTCGCTATGTATACATGATTGGCATCGTGTGCTTGGACACAGAAATATAGCAAACATTAAGAAGATGGCACAAGAGGAGATGACGAGCGGGATGAAGATCAACAAATGCAGTCACTCGGATAATTGTATAGTTTGCCACGAAGCAAAGTGTACAAAATTACCATTTCCAAAGAAGGGAACAACTAAGACTATCCAGAAGTTAGATCTGGTGCACACGGATGTATGTGGACCGATGGAAGTTGAAACACTTAGCGGAAAGAGGTACGTGCTTACACTTATTGACGATTACACCAAGTACACTAAAGTTTTCTTATTAAGGCATAAATCAGAAACAGTGAACAGGATCAAGGAATACGTTAAAGAAATGGAAACTCAGTTTGGTACAACAATGAAGATGATAAGAAGTGACCGTGGAGGTGAATACACTGGAAAGGAACTGAAAGAGTTTTACGGTAAGAAGGGAATCAAGGCACAAACGTCAGCCCCGCATACACCAGAACAAAATGGGCTAGCTGAGCGCAAAAACCGTTCGTTAGTGGAAATGACTCGATGTTTGCTACGTGATGCTAAGTTACCGAAGAAATACTGGAGAGAAGCGTTAAACACTGCTGCTGTGATACTTAACAGAGTACCATGCAAAGACATAAAGAAAACTCCCTATGAGATGTGGTACAACAAGAAGCCCAACATAGCATATTTCAAGCCTTTTGGATGTGCTGCGATTGTTCATCGTCCGAAACAACAGCGACTGAAACTCGATAATACTGGTCAAAGGCTAACTTTTGTTGGATATGAAGATGGCAGTAAAGCCTACCGACTTCTCGACAGGACCACGTCTAAAGTTTACGTCAGTCGAAATGTCTATTTTATTGATCAGCTAGAGACATCTACAACCGAAGACGTTTATGAAGTAGAGATACCACTTAATCATTCAGCATCAATACAAGAGGGAAACGAACAATCGTCAACAGATGGCACCGAAGAAGAACATCATGAAGATAGTACGTTGGAACAAACTCGTCGCGTATCAAGCCGAATAACAAAAGGAATCCCACCAGTTTGTCTTATTGAAGTACTCAATAAGGTTAATGTACAAGAAGACCCAAAAAACGTTCAAGAGGCCCTGGAACGAAAAGACAACATTAATTGGCAGATTGCTATGATCGAAGAAATCGAAGGAATGAATAGAAATCAAGTATGGGATCTGGTCGAGCCTCCCAAAAATCAACCCATTATAGGATGCAAGTGGGTCTTCAAAACAAAGACTGACGTCAATGGAACGGTAGTTCGCTACAAAGCCCGACTCGTAGCACAGGGATATTCACAAAGGTATGGACACGATTACAATGAAGTATTCGCTCCTGTTTTGCAGCCGACAACGCTGCAAATTTTACTTGCTGTTGCAGGACCGAAAAATTGGCCAGTGAGGCACTACGACGTAGAATCCGCATTTCTAAATGGAAACCTCGAACACGATGTTTACATGAAACAACCAGAATACATTAAGAAACCAGATGACACCCGCGTGTGTAAACTAAGAAAAAGCATCTATGTCCTAAAACAAGGAGCGAGAGAATGGTATAAGAAGTGGAAGAAAATTCTCTGCGATGCTGGTTTCAAACGAAGCAAACATGATCACTGCTTATTCATTAAGTCAGGAGATTTAGGAACAATTTTTGTCGGAGTACATGTTGATGACGTAAGTGCGACCGCATCGGATAAAAAGTTATTTACCCAATTCGAAGATGCTGTGAAGAAACATGTCAAGATGAAATGCTTAGGTGATATCAGTAACTATCTTGGGATTCAGACACACAGATATGAGGACGGATCATTTGGTCTCCACCAAACAAAATATATAGAGGAGAAATTGTATGAATTTGGCTTACAAAATTGTAAACCCAGTAAGTATCCTATGGATCCTGGATATCATAAATATAGTGATCACAATATAGAAGACTATGAGGATAACGGCAAGTACAAAAGTTTGATAGGGTCGCTTCTGTATCTTACTAATAACACTCGGCCGGATGTCGCAGCGGCGGTTGGAATACTTGCTCAAAGAGTTTCCTGCCCTAGAAGGAAAGATTGGATTGAGGCGCAACGAGTGCTGCGGTACATCAACGGAACCAGACACATACAGTTACGACTCGGTAAACAACATACGGACCAACTAGAAACAATCATTATCCATGCAGATGCAGATTGGGCGAACGACCGAAGTGACAGAAAATCTATATCGGGTTTTACTGTACAATGGCGAGGTAATTTATTATGCTGGTCTTCTCATAAACAGCCTGTTGTGGCTCAGTCGTCAGCGGAAGCAGAGTTGATCGCCGTCGCAGATAGCCTTAAAGAAGCTACATGGATCGAGAAGGTGCTTAGTGATTTCAACATCGAAATCATAAGACCTTGGTCATGTTATGAAGATAACCAAAGTACAATCGCAAACCTCACCAATGGAAAACAAGACAGACGTATGAAGCACATTGACGTACGCTACCACTTCGTACATGAATATGTGGAGGACGCAAGAGTGAGTCTTATCTACAAGCCTACCAGCGAGATGTACGCCGACATGTTGACCAAACCATTGTCCGGACAGAAGATAAAGGACTTCATACAATTATTGGGATTTGAGTAAAAACATTTTTTATTTTTTTTATTTTTTTTGTGTTTCAGTTCGTGTTGAGGGGGGGTGTTGGGTATTTGTATATTATCGGGTTGGCTACACTGCTCGTGCATGGTTAGGTGGGTGCATTGCGAACGCGCCATGAATCGAGTCCCCCCTTCTACATTCATTCACTTCTTCTTTGACTGATTTTTGTGACAACTGATCTCTGAGTTTCAAGCAATTATAAGTTTATAATTATTAAACCCTTCTTATGTTCTCGTAAGTGCATAAGCGAGATTATTATATCCACTCCGAAGCATGTCATGCTCACAAAGTGTATCCATAACAGAATAAAGTATTATTGAAATTATCTAACATAAATACGCCCCATGGGACAACCGATGAAATTTTCAGCGCAATTTTTAACACATTCATACATGAAGCAATATTCCATATGCGTGTACGTGGATGTGTATCATTGTAGCATAAACGCCGAAACGCTTCAAAAACCAGCGTAACATCTGTGCTGGCGTAACGAAAACGAGCGTAAAGTCTGTGATTAGCCAAGCTTCTTTACGCCATACGCCGGTACGCCGTACGCTGGCTCCATGGGACTTCACCCTTATTTCCAATCCTGCAAATACTCCTCGTTGGTCGAAAAAGGCATTGGATTGAAAATTATATCGAAGTTGTGCACAGCTGGACAAACGCAGAATTTAAAAAACATCTTCGACTGCAACGTGTTATTATTGCTATATAGCATTAGTATAGGTATGAAGCGTTGTTTACAATGGCAACAGGAGTAGTGGATTAAGATTATAAGACGTCAGAGTAAGCTGGTTTTCTGATGTAATAGAATAAGGCCATAGGCGAAAAAATGGTTGAATCCCATTTCCTAAGGTCTACTCAACCATTTCGCTTACTTTACGCCTTTACATCCTATTACACCGGAAAACCAACTTGCTCTGACGTCTTATAATCTTAATCCACTACTCCTGTTGCCATTGTAGACGACGCTTGATGTCTTTATAATCTTAGGGTGCGTTCCGCTTAACGCTCGCAACGCCCACGGCCGCGACCGCAAAATTTCCTGTTCCACTACAAACGTCGCGGACTCAGACTGTAGTGGAACGGAGTGTGGACGACAACAAACATGGATGCCGTTGATGTGGTTAATATGTTGCTGGTGCGTCGAAGAAATGTGTCTGAAAGCTTATCAAGTTCCGATGAAGATTGGGAAGTAGCCTTGCGGGAGAGAAGAAAACTGAAACTTCGCCCGCGCATACCATATTACGCCGACGTTGTTGGCCGTTACATGGATTATGAATTTAAAAGCCATTTTAAGTTAGTATAATTATTTACTAGTGTTGCATTTTATTTGCAATTGCATATATGACTTGAAAATACGAACTATTGATATTGACATAGTTTCTCGTTATTTATAAAATGTCAAGGGCTACATTTGAATTCCTCCTTGAAACCATTCATCAGGATTTAATTAGGAAAGTGAAAGGCTGCCCTGCAATTCCTGCTCACCAACAGTTAATGATAGCTCTTTGGAAAATGGCTACTATGGACTCATACAGGTAATGATCTGGCACAAGTTCAGGATGATGGAATAAAATTCATTTATGAATTTTCAGGATTCTATTACATAGACGGTCTCTCTGTTCATAGTAAGTTTATGTTGAAATATACAACATATTTGATTAACTGTATCATCTTGTTACAGATCAGTCTGTGATCGATTTAATGTGGGGAGAGCTACTGCTCTGAGAGCTGTGCGGAGAGTCACCCATGCTATGTTTAGAACGACTGCAAGATTTATTCAGTGGCGGTGATCGCGCTATCATTGTAATGCGAGGATTTCAAGAAGCTAGTGGGTTTCCAAGAACCAACGGGGCCATCGATGGCACCCACATTCGTATTGATGCTCCAAAGGAGAATCCTACAGATTACGTTAATCGCAAAGGATTTCATTCCATTCAATTGCAGGTAGATAACATTTATCCTAATACGTTTACTGTAAACACTGAGAACCATGTTGCAATGGTTTACTTACATCTATATGTATATCTATTTGCAATTGGTTTGTGACCATAGGACTTTAATCACACATTGCTTCACTGGATATCCTGGTTCTGTCCACGATCAACGAGTGTTCCGACAATCGGAAGTGACAACCTTCTTGAACGACGAAGAGAAGTTCCCTGCAGACAGCCATATTTTGGGTGATGCTGCATATGAACTGCATCAACATCTCCTCACCCCCTTCCGAGACAATGGCCATTTAACTGCGAGACAGAACAATTACAACTATAGACACTCAGCAGCCAGGGTAGCAGTAGAGAGATGTATTGGTTTATTAAAAGGACGTATGCGAAGTTTATTGCACTGCTTACCAATGTCAAGGGTAGACTTGATGGCAGAATATATTGTAGCATGTTGTGTAATTCACAATATTTGCACAATACGAGGAGATGAAATAGCTGTCGTTATATTACCTTCACCTCCACAAGACAATGTAACAGATAATATTTTGCATCAAGCAAGACAGAATGTTGGGGTTCACAAGAGAAATTTGATTATGGATAGTTTGATAACCTAGTACTACTTTTACGTGAGCGTTACTGGAGAAACTTACTCAAATTATCGTTACGAATTAAGTGACGGTATGTTAGTGATGATGTGAATGATTACACAATAAAATATGCTTAGCAGAAAGTACTATCATGTTTATTCACGAACCTTGACACTCATAACAAATTAATATGCCTAAGTAAATATTTATTCAAAGAACATAAAATATACTCTTGAAAATAAAATATATTCATGTAACATATTAACAAAAATGTTATCTTACATCTGAAATAATAAAGGAAGTATTTTATAAAAGTAATATCTTACGTTTTAACTCAACTCTGAGACTCATTGGACACAATCAAAACTAAAATACAATACAATATTGTATACCTAACTCATTGCACACAATCAAAACTAAAATACAATACAATACTTTATACCTAATCTATTTAAAGCCCGTATCAGACTACGGATTGGGATTGAGATTGGATTGAAATTTAAATCAATCAGAACAGAGAAAACTGATCTCAAGTTTAGTAAACTTTGCTCTGATTGGTCAAATTTCAATCCAATCTCAATCCCAATCCGTAGTCTGATACGGGCATAAGTAGGCCTGCAGTAAATGCTTATACAAAGACCACACATTAACCAAAATAAATACATCTCACAATCTAAATTAAAAATAAAACTTAATGATTGACATATTTATCACAGTCTCGTGATGCAATGAATGAATAAGTAATAAGAATTGCTAACTGAGTTACTGCAGGTTAGAGTTATTGGTTAGATCTTTGAGAACATGAAGGAATTTTTCGTCCATGTTCATCCTCTCTTTGTGCCGCTTTGCCTTAACTTCTTCATACTCTTGTTTTTGTTTCAATCTCTTGTTAAGCAGTGTGCGTGCACTCAGTTTGGACCCTGATGGCTCTTAAAAAAAAAAAGCATTTGTAAACCTAATGATATAGATACAATCACAGAAATACATAAGATAAAAAAATGAAAATTAGTTCAAGAGAAATCCATATACATGGAAGAATGAACTAACCAACTGTACACCCACTGTCAGATCTCACATCGCTCTCTTCGGGAGCTTTCCAGCAAGCGACACAAGTCGACACAGGTATCGTTTTGTCTTTTTTACTCATTGCCAAAAAAGAAAGATAGAACGACGTTTGTGTCGGCTTGTGTCACTTGCTGGAAAGCTCCCTTCATCTTGCTTTTTAGACTGGCCTGAGGAAGATGCAAGGGCCACAGGGAAACACCATGCTTTTTTAGAGAAAATGTCGTCCATGATCTGCAAAAAAAAATATGATTTCACGCAAAAACGCGTCGATTAAGCCTAAGGGTGCGGTCACATGGACTGATATTTTCCGCGTAACGCGTATTGCGTAACCAATCAGAAGCGCGAATATGCGTAACCGAAAATGCGAAACGCTTCTAATTGGTTACGCGGTTACGCGTTACGCGGAAAATACATGCCATGTGACTTCAGCCTAAGTTCAACGAAATTGGTGAGAAAGCCACTATTCTTCAGATTTACCAAAGAGAGAGTACTTTGTACAGAATTATTATAGAAAATAACAAAAGAGCAGTATGTCATTAGAAATGATTTTAAGGTTAGAAAAACTGTCACGGAGCATGATATCACGAATACAACAATTGTAGAATATGGCTCTGTGATTGGTTTACAACATCTTAAGATTGTACTTAAAACAGTCTTAAATATAAGATCGAACTATATGAATACAGAGCTATGTGTCCGTTTCTTACTGTGTCCGATTGCAACCATCGTGTGTCCGTTTCCAATTGTGTCCGATTGGCACTGTGTCCGTTTCTTACTGTATTCGATTATCACTGTGTCCGATTCCCAGATAGCCAAGCGTGATAGAGCATATTGAGCAAACTAATGCATTGCATGTGTTTTCATATATTTGCTGTAAATTTGCTGACATCGAAATAGAACACGTTACAAATACAGCTACACATGACTGCTTATACACGCAATCAGTTGACGCAATTTCAAGAGCAAACGGTCCGCAATATTGGTACGTTATGTTGTCTGCAACATGTCAGCAACATGACAGCAATGAATGATTAATTCATCGTTCCATCTTGAGCATCATGATGCAAACATGACGGCAACAACACATACACGGAGAGAACTGTTCAAGTTTCACACTGTAGGTTACTTATTTACAATCATACCAACCGCTTTCGCTCGCTAGTATACTGTTGTTGACTGGTTTCCGAATTCAGGATAGGAAATACCCTAGTGTAGTTTTTTCGTAAGGATAGGAACTAGCAGAGTATGATTTAATACCGCCACTCAGTAGGTGTGATACTTACCAAATATCATTGCAAAAGTGTGATCGGAGCCATACTTCCATCCTAACGCATTCACAGTCTGAAGGTGCGATTTCACGATGACGCTCGACGCTGGATTCGAGCGTCAAATCTGGTCACGTGATTAGATTCAGAGGGACGCGAAATATAACCTAACCACTGGATTGGCTGAAATCTATCACGTGACCAGATTTGACGCTCGAATCCAGCGTCGAGCGTCATCGTGAAATCGCACCTTGAGACTGTGAAACGCGTGGATTGACCATTCGTGTCCATGTCCGTCCGTAGACACCGTGCAGGTGTGGCAATGCGAATACGAGTATTGGTTTTTTCGGTTACTTTCTTTAAATAGCGTTAATAGTTTTAATTATTTAATATAATTCGTGAAATTGGAGTGAATGATTATGAAAATAATATTAAATAACATAACCTCTAAACAGAGTGACATGGGTTCTTACCGATTAGTAGTGCGAGTTTGATACTTAAAGATTTATGAGAATTACCGACTTCATTAAAAAACATCTCTGTTTGCCACAGGAATGAAATAAACGACAATAACTTCTCATAAAAATATGTTTTACTCAATCGTAAATACATGTAAAAGTATAATATTTACAGGTCATATCTGCATGCTACAAATTCATCCTGATAAATTGTTATGTACAAACAAGGTGGCTTTTCCGGTACTAAGTTCGCATTTACGAATAGCGGTTTCGAGACCTTAGAATGTACTTGATATGCATGGTAATACTCGTTGAAGCAAATAGTGTCGAATTCTTGCACGTGGAAATAAACTTGTTGTAAAAAATAAAAAATTGTTATTAATTTTCCAAATTGAGGATCTTCTGCAAAACGCGTCACCAATATTGTTCCTGGTGAATATTTTATGCCAT
This sequence comes from Temnothorax nylanderi, assembly GCF_030848795.1. Taxonomy (NCBI): domain Eukaryota; kingdom Metazoa; phylum Arthropoda; class Insecta; order Hymenoptera; family Formicidae; genus Temnothorax; species Temnothorax nylanderi. The sequence continues at coordinate 99,137 of NW_027249383.1, read as the reverse complement.
TTACTGTCACATATTTCAACGTTGTGACTGGTATCTTTTCCTTTAAATCGATCATTTTTGTCAAAAGATTCCAGCCATCAACATTGTTTGTTGGTCCATTTACGATCTTCCCGTGGATTTCTTTATTGAATTCATGTATATAGCATAATTCTAAATTATGTCGGATAGCTAAGGTCAGTGGCAAGTTAACATCAGACGTGGTTCCCATTGTAAATTCTTTCAGTTGTTTATTTTTTCTCTCAAACTTCATGGCTGAAAAATGAATTACGGGACCATTTAAAAGCATTATTCTTGAATAATGGGTTAATAAGTGCATTTTAGGCTTTAATGGTCCGAAGCATTCCAAATATAAAGCGTGGTGTTTTTTAACAAACTCTTTGAAAAGCATTATCTGACCCCTGTCAAGTGAATGACATGTTACTATGCCAACTATATTCCGGAGTTCTTTATATAATTCCCAATATCTGTTGTTCGAAGGAATCAAATCTCCTATCATTAATCCAAGATATCGCGTTAAACATAGCAATTCGGCGGCTGACTGCTTAATTTTTATCCGTTGCCCTCCCTTTTGACTTGAAGTAAAATATAATTTTCTTGGCTTATTACCTTTTTCGATTTCGTTATAAGGAAATGTATCGATTCTGAAATTAATAGTTTGCAATGTTAGCACTTTATCCTTAATTAATGCAGTCAAAATGTTCCCCAGGTCATAAGCGGCTACGCCTTCAAACACATCATGCATTACGTCAACCGTAATGTTTTCCGCAACGTGAAAATTCGGTATTTTGTGAAAAATGCATTCTTCTCTAATACCGGTATGCTGGAAGTCTTGCTTTGCAACATCAACATTGTACGACTGGACCGTTCTCAAAACTGCATCATTTTCTTCCAGTAGATCACTACATTCAGATTTGGAAGCCTTACATATTCTGCAATAATAATTTGCACTGAAGCTTTCCGAAAATCCAAGTATTGAGTTCAGTCCTAAATTATCCCCCAACGTTAAAACGCATTCAAAGAATACTATGATATTCTGTCCACTGATGTTGAGGTTTATTCCTTCTTTGGATAAACTCTTAATATCATCGATTGTTTTCGTGAATACTTTTTCGTTGCCAAATTCCTTTAGGTGCTTCGCATAAAACACCGAAGAAATAAAAATGTTCTTCAATTTAGCAGAGACATAAGGTGGCAATGTGGCGAACGTAACGTATGCTGCCCCTAATTTTCCTTCTCCCGCATGGCTTCCTAACGGATTCCCGGTTTCAAATTCATCATAATAACAATACAACGGAAGAACTACTTTATCTGTATTGTTATATTTTTTATTCCATAAATCACCTTGAATGAAATTCGAAAGTCGTATTTTTTCATTCGATACTTCATCCATGTAAGTTTGAATTTGCTCGAACGTACCAGGAATGGCAAATATTGTTTGCAACGTTTTTCTTAGAGGGATGTGAACACCGAATACTGGTTTCATTACGGTGTGTTCATTTTGTTCATTGTCATTTTCAACGACAGGCTGTTTTCCGATTTCAAATGTCTCTGGAGAGATGTACAGACTTTCCTGTTTATATGTTTGGAACCGAAAATGTTCACTTGAAAACTTTCCAAACATATTCTTACAGTCTTCTAATATGTACTGTATTTTTGCGTACGACGAATCATTTATTTCATTTTTACACATTTTCACTCTGTTTTGAATGAATGTAAGGAACGATTGCGAAACAAATTTATCAAACATATCGATGACATCGTTAACCGCTTTACGAGATAGAAGAGGATGATTGTAAAGGGATAATGTCAACTTTAACATCTCTTTATCAAGCATGTCTCTACCGATTTCGGATATGTTTGAAACGTTTCCTGAATCCATTATCAGGTTAAATAAATAAACCTTTATACTATGTAATCAATTTTTACATTCACGAAAAAACTTTCTTTGTTTTTAATAAATTTACATTCTATTAACTTGTTCGATAACTGCAGTTACACATGAATGCAAATTAATGTTGGTGAATTCGTACACCGTTCTCTCTAAAAATTGCCACACGTGGCCTGACACGTGTGAAAACTTTTTTTTGCAAACTTTCACAGCCTGGAAACATATGTCCACCGCACGTAATGGGGAAGTTTGGTAAATCTGATCGCCAATGACGACAACCGCCGAAATTATTTTGTAGATGCTTGGTCCGTTTATAACCACGTACGGTTCGACGATTAGATGTTGTTCCGTGTGTAGTTTTTCCAAATCATCTTTCACAAATTTCAGAGATTCTGAGAAGTTTTCAGTTTCCTATAAAATAAATGAAATAATGGTACAATAACTAGAAGAATATATGCAGTACAATAGTTATATAGAAAAATAATATTATATACCTTCACGTGATAAATAAAAGTTTTCAAAACTTCAGACTTGTTCGGATTCCAGCATTTTCCAACCTTTGATCGACTCGTTAATTTCGTGATTTTTCGAAAAATGTACGGCAGTACGATTAAGGCAAATAAATTTTTATCCTCTGAAGAAGATAAATTTCCATTAAAAAATTTTACATAAATTAATAACCCATTAAACGAGATCGCATACAAAAATTTTGAATGCGATTTGATACTATTCCATGCAATTTCTATCCCTGCATGATATCTCACATGTAAATGTGATGCACGCTTTTATACGAGCACTAAACGTACATATATAACCTAACAAAAATGATCAAAGTGAATTTTTGAACGATTTAGAGACAACGTAATTTACCGTCTTTCACGAGGTTTTCTGTTTTGTTTAACAGTTCTTTCAACTCTTTGTCGGCTTTTGTTCTCGCAAGACGTAAGATTTTTTGGGCGATTGGTGGCCAATTTTGAGAAAATAAATTTTCTGGTTTGTTGAAAATAGAGCAAAAATCAGCTTCTAGCTACAAATAAAATATAATAATTTCATACATATACAAATAATAATATAACAAAAATAAAAAATTGACCTACTAATATGTATCCAAGTTGATTCCTTAAATTGATGAAGGTAATAAAAATTGTTTTGAAGTCATTTTTTTCGTAATATGCAATCCTTTCATTTTGGGACGTACTTATCCATTTTTTTATATACTCTTCATCTATTACTTGAACTGGATTTTGAAGCTCTTGTGAGCCAATAGATAAATTTTCCTCTAAAATAAAACATTAATGTTCTTTTGTTCGGTACATAAATCATAGTATAGGCAATGGGAGATGAAGAAGAGATTTATATTATGAGTGCAATATTCCTTAACACGAGCCGAACACGAGTGTTGAAAACATTGTACGAGTGTTTTGAGTATCCTCCTTCACGGGGCATATGATATTTTATGAAACAAACCGGAAAATAGAGTTCATTGTCCTTGGGAGGGATGACAAGTTCTATTATATTGTATAATGCATGTCCCAACAAACGGAAACGAATACAAAATTTCAATTCTTCCAATTGAGTTATTTGACCGAAAGTATTGAAATTCGTGTCTTTTTTTTTTGTGGGTCATTTATGATGTCACACACGTGCGCTGACCGCGGCAAAAACATATTTTACGGTCTAAAAATGTTGCTTTAAATTGAATTTTACACTTACTACATCACACAAAAGTACTATTAATATATTCTACAAGTCATCTTCAAATATATGAAAATTTAAAATATTGAAAAATATATGAACAGTTTTAACCTGATTCTGAGTAGTTTCGTTTTCTTATGTTTACTTTGCCGATCGCTATGGACTTTTCACGGAATCTGTTATAATACATTTGCAATGCACCGTGGGCATTACTGTCACTGCTTCCAGGACTATAAAAGGTTTCTTTTAGGTAACCTTTGAATAGGTCTGCTGCACTTGCCGCCAGTAATTCCAATCTTGAGGGTGGTATGCTGCACAAAAATGTCAAAATATTGGAGAACAATCGTCATATTTGTAATGTAGTGGAACATGGGGAACAGTGAGACACGTTTTTTTGTTGGTCCAATCTAGCTTAAAAATGGACAATTGTCCAAATTTCGAAGATGGATTTCGTTGTACATGCATTAATCCAGTTTGTTTTTCGTTACATGTCTTTGACATTCTCAAAAATGATTGGGAATAGTGGGACACTGCAAAATTTTTTGCAGCATTGATTGACACTTCTATTAATTACCAATATTTTTTAACGAAATTGCCCTTTCTCCGCTCGTCTGATTCAACTTAAACAACTCGAAATTAATAAATGTTATTGTATTTTTCAAGGATGTTAAATATAATAAAATAATTGCCATTTACAATGTTACAATAAAAAAAAATAGATATTTACTTTAAAAAAAAGAGTGCTTACTAATATGATTTGGTACGTTTATATTCGTGAAAAATTAGCAATCTTGCTACAGCGTGAACGTCAAAATATGTACATTTCTTTCTTTTCAATAATGCAGCACGCTTCTCTGGGTCTTTTTCATAATTAAACAGTTCTAATAGGAACATTCCTTCTCCAGATTCACTTAAAACTTGATAGACATAATTGTCTTTGGGTGAACAATCTAAAACAATGAAGAATTTTGGGTATCTAAGAAAATGAATAAAAAACAATTAAAATTCATAATAATTCACAAAGTGTTATTGCAAACATATATTAAAAAAACCTTCAACATTTATGAACTCATCCGGTGAAGAAATTTCTGTTGAAGACAATAATTTCTGCAAATTTTCGTCTACGATTTTGAGCACATGTACGGAAGGCTTTTCTGCATTCGGAGCACTTTCTGGTATAACAATATTGCCTGTTAATTAATAACAAAAAGTTCTCATTAATTGCAATAAACAAAAAACATATATGCCCAAAAATGTTCATTGTTTGTATTCATTATATATTATATTAAAAATGTTCACACTGAGAAATATGTTCTATTAGATACATTAAATAATTTTGCATGCGGAGCAAATTTCCTCAAGAGCAAATTTCCAAACAAAAAATACGATGATTGAATGCAGTTGAATGTAGGCAAACTTAAGTAACAATTTACTTCGCATACCTACATATTCAGATTGAATACGGCTTTGCCTACATTTTATATACTCGCACTCACTCGATGCAATGAAAATGAGATTAAAATGATAGGAGCAAACCATTAACTGTAGGATCGGTGACATTTTGGACAGAACTCGAAGGTGGAATTACATATTCATATTCAACTACCATTCCAGTACTATGGTCGCTGCTGACATTCATGCTTGGCTTTAACTATACATATATGTAAATGAAAAAAAATATTTTATAGTAAAATTACTTTAATACATGCAATATATATGCGAAGATATTCACAATTTTAAGTAATGCGCGGTGATATACATATAACCTCAAAATTGAAATAAATGTAGATTTATGAATGCTTACTGCGCTATACTATATACAACCACGCTGACCGCGAGGGAACGGTTACTGATAAACTCGGACTCGGACAAAAAGTCAATCCACGCGTTTCACAGTCTCAGAAAGTAACCGAAAAAACCAATACTCGTATTCGCATTGCCACACCTGCACGGTGTCTACGGACGGACATGGACACGAATGGTCAATCCACGCGTTTCACAGTCTCAGACTGTGAATGCGTTAGGATGGAAGTATGGCTCCGATCACACTTTTGCAATGATATTTGGTAAGTATCACACCTACTGAGTGGCGGTATTAAATCATACTCTGCTAGTTCCTATCCTTACAAAAAAACTACACTAGGGTATTTCCTATCCTGAATTCGGAAACCAGTCAACAACAGTATACTAGCGAGCGAAAGCGGTTGGTATGATTGTAAATAAGTAACCTACAGTGTGAAACTTGAACAGTTCTCTCCGTGCAATATTAAACCTTTCAAACAAAATATATATATTTAAAAACAATTGAAAATTTATGAGCGCAGACCATTATTAGCTCTAGCAAAATAAAACGATGCAGGGTTTAAGAGCCCGGGCACATAGAAAAACGTGAGCAGTAAGCAAATCAACAGCTGTCTTATATTGTATATGTTATTTCGTTACACCCCATTAATATTACCAGAATATTACTAGTTATACTAACATTGATACAAGCGTGTTACGTAACAATTACACAATTTTTGTTACATAACTGTAACGCCAAAAAGATGTATAACAGTTATATTACCTGCATATAACAAATGTTAAATTGCATGTTACTTCCATGTTATGTAGCCCTTATATATCACAAGAATAACATTGTGATATTACATGTAACTTCCATGTTATATTGCCGTTATAAAATGTGTTCACTGGGATTACTATTCAAATAAAAATCAAACAAAATATGCTGATCAAAAATTATTTTTTTTAAGCCTTATATAATTGCAAGCAATTTTTTAGTTAAAAATTTCATTAATTAAAAATTTGAACGGAAATTAAATCGGTGCTCAGAAATAGATTTACATAATTTCAGTGAATTTTTTAATAACAAGAACGATCAATTTCTGATTAAATAAAATTTATAAAAAATTAAAGCATTAAAAAATATTCAATATTATATACTTGATTTATCTATGAAAATAATAAAAATATTTTTAAATAATTATTTTGTATTATTCAATTTTTATCATTGTCAATATAATATTTTTTAACTATTCAAATATTAAAAAATATTGTTAACTTCCTACTGCATGAAAATTGAAAATTTTCAAAAAAGAGAAGTTACTGGTTTCAGTCCGAATTTCCGATTTTCAGATTTGAACAGATCTCGACGTTTTAAAGTTCTAGGAATCCATTGTGACTACATTTTGCGGAGGGTGGGGCAAAATAGGCCCCCTGAGAAAAAAATGCTTATAACCTGAGATTTTTTTACTCGTTTTACTTTTTTTTTTAGTCCCTGGATATGTATTTGGTATCAATATGTTGCAGCCATCAATAATTAAAAACTCAAAATTTGGGGCAAAATGGGCCCCATAAAAAAATTGACTACATTTATTTTTAATTACTTACTTTTATTTTATCCGCTAAGTAATAGTATAAATTTATTCATCACAAACAAAATTTAAAATGTGGAATAAAATAGGTCTATTAAAAACTTAGAATTTTAGGAGGCCCATTTTTTCTCCAATTATTTTAAGACATAAAAAATTCATTTTGCCCTCAATTATTTTTACATCTTTATCAAAACTTTTAGGAGGTCCATTTTACTTCCAAAACTTCTAATCTACAAAAAACTTTAGGGAATCCATTTTGCCTCCAAGATTTTTAGTCATCAAAAGTTTTAGAGAGTCCGTTTTGCCCCCTCTCCACTATATATCCACATTTTGTATGCGAGTGCATGATTTGTGAACAATTAATATATTTTTTTGTTATATACACATTTCTACTATTATAGTCCTCATTAATGTTATTTATCCGACATTTCCATCGTTCTACACTGATATTATGCCCTTCGTAATTTATGCCGCTTTTTTTATAATGTAAATATCTAAATATTTAAAAGTATTATTGTAACTAATTACTAAATATCAAACTAATTAGAAATATTGTAATATCTAATTACTAAATATCTAAATACTTAGAAATATTATAATTGCTAATTACTAAATATTCAACTAATAAAAAATATTTTACAGAAAAATTGCAAATTTTATAATATCTACTATTTTTTTATGTTGAAACTAAATTTTCGAATATTTAGCAATTAAAGTTTATTCCATTTTCAGTTGTTAAAAAATTGTAATTATTTTTTATTAAATAATAATTTTTATAAAATTTATATTTTCTTTATTTTTAAATATTAAATTTTTAAAAATTTAAAAATAAATAAAAAAAATTTTTTTCATAAAAAAAAATTAAAATAATAGTTTATTATATTAATCGTTATAAAAAAAAATAATAATAAATATCGAAAAAATTTTTTTTGCCGATCACTACTACGCATTCTCCCTTCCTGTACCATCTTCTCCTCTCTCTCCTCTCTCTCTCTCTATCTCTCCTTTCCACCGACTTATCTTCCTGGATCTTTACCCCTATACTGCTTCCCGCTTTCCTCCTCGCCTCCAGCACTCTCCACTTTTCCTCCTCATCTCCCAGCTTCACCAGATAGTCATCCAGGCTCCTCTTTGTCCCACCACTAACACCTCTCTCACCGTCACCCTCACCTTTAACCCCTCCGCGAATAGCTCCTTTACTTTCTCCCAGTTTGATTCCTTGCCTCCCCATTTCTCCTTCTCAACCCTTAAAATTACGTTCCTTTTCCTTAGTTCCTCTTCGTTCCTGTTGCCCACTCCCGCCCACCATTTCTTCTTCTCCACCCCCCATTCCTCACCATCCTCCCTCTTCCTTTTGCCACCACCTTGCTCCATTCTTTCTACCTTTCTCTCCAATCTTCTTACTTTCTCCTCAAGCTCCTCTATCCTCTTAACCTTCCTTTTACCAACCTCTATCTTCTCCTTCGTCAACTTCCTTACTTTCTCCTCAAGCTCCTCCATCCTCTCCTCCTTCCTTCTATCGTCCTCTTTCTTCTCCTTCGACATCCTCCTTATTTTTTCCTCCACGATCCTTTCCACCGCCTCTGCTATAGCTCTCCCCTCGTGTTCCATCCTTGGAAATCTGTAACAAAATTGCTCACCTCTTCTTTATTCCACCTTCCTCCTTCTCCTCCTCACTCTCCCTGCCTCCTCCCCCCTCTCCCCTTTTCCCTTCACTTCTTCCTTCTACTAACTCCTCCGGCTCCCCTACTCCTCTCCTCCTTTCCCCTTCCAGTTCTATCATCCATTCCTCTCCTCCCCCTTCCTCATCTAATACCCATTCCACTGCTTCCTGCCAACTACCATTTCCCGAATCCCATCTCCTACATTCTTTCCAGACATGTTCCCACGTTTCCTCCCTAAAATCACATAACCTACATTTCTTCTTCTCCTCCGTTTCCCAGTACCTGCTCTCTCTCATCTCATTCCCTAATCTAAATCTCGCCACTCTTCTCCATCTACTCTCTCCCCAACCCTTCTTCATATATCCCGGGATCTCTTCTCCTTTTATTAGCTTGTACCATTTATTGTAATCTGATTTTTCGATCCTCTCCCATCTCTCTCTCCTTTGCAACTTCTTATCTCCTCCAAACAGTTTGTAATACCATTCGTCTTCATCTTCCCTCAGCCTTTCCAGTTCTTTCAACTCTACTCCTCTGTCTTCAAAGAATTTTCCTCTTTCTCTCTCCCAGCTTGAGCCTGCTTTCCCTTCCTTCTCCCTTCCCTTCAACTCCTCCCAGCATAACCTCGCTAGTTCACTTCCTCTACCCTCCTCTAACTTTTTCTCGAATCTCCATGCCCTCATCCCCGCTATTCCTCTTAGTTTCTCCCTTTGGGGCTCCTCTCTCACTAAGTACCACGGCGTTTTTCCATCTACTCCCAAGACCCATCTGATATACCTTTCCTCCAACCTTTCCATTCCTTCCCTCTCTCCCCATCCCCATATTTCTGCTCCATACCCCATAACCGTCCACACCAGTCTATCAAACAGCCACATTCTTTTTCCCCAGTCTTTCCCAAATCTTCTCTTCCTTATCCCCCAAACCTTCCCCATCACCGCTGCCGCCTTCTTGATCCTTTCTCTTACCTGTGCCTCCTGCCCTCCGTTCCTTTGGAACACATATCCTAAATACCGAAATTCCTTTACTTCTCCTATTTCTTTTCCTTCCCATCTCCATCTTCTCTTACAGTCCCTTCCTCCTCCTTTCTTAAACCTCATTATTTTAGTGTTTTCCACATTCAGTTCCAACCTCTTCCTACCTAGATATCCCTCTAATCTTTCAAGCATACTCCTCATTTGATCCTCATCCTCTGCAATTAACACTACGTCATCGGCATACGCCAACGTATATATCCTCTTACCTCCTAGCATTATCCCTCCCCATTTAACTCTGCCCATTTCCTCCTCCATATCTGCTAACATTATGTTGAAAAGTAACGGACTCAGCGGACACCCCTGTCTTACCCCCCTCCCCGTCCAGAACTCTTCCCCTATTTCGTTTCCCACCCTTATCCTACTTTTCGTCTTCCTCAGAATCTCCTCAGTCCTCCTCACCAGCCCTTCCCTTATTCCTCTTTCTCTCATTGCTTTTATTAATACCCCTCTATCTACCGAGTCAAACGCCGCCTTAAGATCCACAAAACATGCTATCAGTTTTCCCCCTTTCTTCTCCAACTTTTTGTTTACCAGGTAATTCAACACATAAATGTTATCTATTGTTCCCATTCCCCTTCTGAAACCAGTTTGGTTTTGCGGTACTATTCCCTTCCCCTCTAGCTCCTCCCTTAACCTCTCTGGCAAAATTGCTGTATACACCTTATACAGCGACGGCATTATTGTCACCCCTCTATACTCCTCCACCCTTTTTCCTTCCCCTTTCTTTACAATTGGTGCGATTATTCCCTCCTTCCAGTTTTCCGGCCATCCTCCTCCCTTCCAGATCCTGTTAATGAATCTCCACGCCCAAATCTCCAACTCCTTCCCCCAAGAATCAAGAATAGTAGAGGCGTTAAAAGGGGTAGAGGAAGAGTTGAAGGGGAGCAAGAAGGAGAAGGTGGGATGGTGGGATAAGGAATGTGGAGAAGCGAAGAAAGAGGCGAGAAAGAAATTGAGGGAATGGAGAAAGGAAAGAGGAGAAGACAGGGCATTCAAGGAAAAAAGGAAGGAGTTTAAGGAGCTATGTAAGAGGAAGAAGGAAGAAGAGAATTTGAGATGGGAGAGAAAAGCGGAGGAGGCAAGGAGGGAGTCGGAGGTTTGGGAGATAGTAAATAAAGAGAGAAGAAAAAGGAGGGGAATTGAGGAAGGGATAGAGGAGGGAGAATGGAAAGAGCACTTTATGAAATTGCTAGCAGGAGTGGAGGGGAGGGTGAGGATGGGGAAGGAAGGTGTAAGGGAGGAAAAGAAGGGAGAGGAGGAGGGGGAGATAAGTTTAGGAGAAACGAAGAGGGTAATGAGGAAGTTAAAGGATGGAAAGGCAATGGGACGGGATGGGATACCAAGTGAGGTATGGAAGCGTTTGTTGGTTTATTATTAGTCTTAAAAACGAAAAAAAACCGAAAAATTATCTCACATTAAAGCCGCATCTGCAGTAATCGAAGATTGGTTTATTTGCTTACGACTTAAGGTTTATTTCTATAAATGTAAGGCTAACATCTATAAAACTGGCTATGAATACGGGCCTTAACATCGGCAGAAAATCGCGAAAAGATCAAGAAACATGGTGGTATTTCCTGTCTTTTTGCGCCAAGCCATCGTTTGAACGATCGAGAGACCGAGTGAAATTAAGGTAATTAATGTAGAATTCTATATGCTAATGTTTTAAGCAGAACGTTCTTTGATTTCTAATAGCGTTTTTCACTGGCAGAGCTGGTGCGCATTCATTGCACATTAAAGCCGTCGTACACAAACCAACGTAAAGTGTATGTTTAGTATAAACAGGTTAAATCATGATTGCATTATTTAATAAAATATGTACTGGGTATTTTATCAGTCGAAATATTTGCATTTTACTTTGAATATTAGAGATTAAATCAGTGTACAACAGCTTTAATGCGCACTGAGTGCGCACCAGCTCTGCCAGTGAAAAACGCTATAAGAGGATATATCTTATTTTTTCTTGCATAGATAAACAGAATGTTATCGAAAAGTCATCTAAACATTTTGAGAAGAATCTTTGGAAAGATGAACGTAGAAACCAATTGTTGCAATTAAGAAGAAAGAAGCGCGAGCAAGTATTTGCGCAGAAGAGAAATCTGGGTGGTTTTTCTTCGTCACCTGTTCTTATCTGCGTCATACCGTTGCAAAGTGACGTGGACATTGTTAATTAGTTACAGCAGATACAATGTAAAGAACATTGTATCTGCTGTAACTAACATGGATGAAACTGCTAATGTTGCTACTAGTCCAAATGGCATTATACATAGGCTGCGTTCGGGGAGCGCGCTATTAGAGCTATTGCATCATTCTATCTTTATCGCTCATCAAGTGTAGAACAAGGATAGAATAAGCAAATAGCGCTAATAGCGCGCTCCCCAAACGCAGCCATATTGGGTACGCTATTCGCTCGGTGCGGTAGGTTGGAGGGGATAGCTACGAGCTTCGGAAGCGCTCCGGTGAGAGAATAGTGAACTCAGGGTGGAATATTTTCCTATTCAACTAGGCTTATTATTATTAAAAATGGGTCATCGTAGTTGTTGCGTCAGAAATTGTAAAAATAATGAACTGAAGAGTACGTGTAAATTTTACAAATTCCCTACTGCCGACTATAAATTAGAGCAGCGAAAGAAATGGATTGCAGCTGTAAGGAAAATTAAGTAAGTACATAACCTTATTCGTCTGCTTTATACATAGGCTTCATAGCGTCTGCTCCAAAGCTTCTGCACGTAATGTTTTGTTTACATTAATTTATTAATTATGTAATGCAATTTTAGTTCTTATAAGTGGCAACCAAAGAAATCAGATGTAATATGCTCTGATCATTTTATTGGCAAAATAAAATCGAATGAAGAAACAAGTCCTGGATATGTTCCCTCAGTATTCTGTGCTGAGAGAACAAGAAATATTTGTGAAGTTGCTGCAGTAAACAGGTACGAATTAAAGGGACAGATGAATATTTGTGTTGCAAATATGCAAAATATATTTACTATTTTTTTTTTTTTTTCAGACATGCTCGATTCATGAAACGCAGATTTATAACTAAGCAAAAATTGCAAACTATGAGTACAAATCAAGATGAACCTGTGAAAGGAAATGTAATTGAACATGATATGATCAGTGATATGGATGTGCGTTATGAAGATTCAGTACTTGATAATGTCGAAGTGCAGTCGGAGAGTCCAAAGTATCTGGATAAAGAGACTGAAGCAAATATTTTTATTGATGCTAGCGAGCCAGAAAATCATTATGTGTAATAGATATATTACTAATGGTTCTAATTGTAAGTGTGACGCAGAAGTACAAACAGATATAGTAACAGTAAATCATCAAACCATAATATTAAATCCAAGGAAATTCAGAAATAAGAAATGTGGTACGACTCAAAAGACTTTTGTAAATAGAGCAGTTGGACCTGACTATGAAAGTGTGCAAGATAACGATACAACTTGTTTAAGCTATGCATTAGTAAAAAAAGATGAACAGCTTCTGGATCTTGCTGGAGTAACACACAACAATTTTAAATTTTTGTTAAAAAGAGTCCATGACGCAACTGGCAGTAATACTAAAATTTCAAAGGAAAATAGATTATTTATATTTTTAATAAAAATGAAGACAGGATTAACTTTTTCAGCAATCAGTGTGTTGTTTAATGTACATAGGACAACTGTGTCAAGAATATTTTTTTCAGTATTGGAAGAATTAGCAAAGACCACAGCTAATTTTTATCCATAACAAATACAGCAGTTGCTGCAACTTGGAATAGAAATCTGGAAAAATATTTTTTTTTTCAATATAACTTGTATAAAAAAGTAACTTTATTGAATCTACATTTTTTACTTTTTATTATTAACATTTTTTAGAGCAATATTTAATTTGCAGTAGTTATTATTTATTGTTTTCTGATATAAAAAATAGGAGTTCCAGTAATTAAAGTGACATAAATACCGCTGTGCAGTTAACCTCAAATTATATAGTAACAATCATAGATTATGCGCGTATAGCAATTTTTACTTACCGAAATTATTAACAGTAAAATGTAAAAAAATACACTGCATCTATTGCACAAGAAGCTTTGGTAATAATCACACGTTAAAGTTGTTTTTTATATTTTTTTGGCAAATTGCCTGTAAACATATCTCGTTGTTTCCACTTTTATTTGCATGGCGATAGCGGTAGATGGCGCGACCTGAAACACACGGAGCGAATAAAACAGGAAAAGAACTTGTTTATTCTATTATTAGTGAGGTAAATTAAAAATTTGTTAATATTATATCTGAAACAGTGGTTTTCTATCATCGTACCGTCGATGGGTGACGTTTTAGCAACATTAGATGCAGCCAAAGTTGCTACCACGATACTCTTTGTTACTTCTGTCGCGAGTCAAGCAAACGATAATACGCAAAGAGATATTATAGGCGATTGGGACAAGGAAATTATCGTGTGCCTTGCTCAAGGTTTACCTTCTACAATAATTGCGGTGCATAATATTCAAAGACTTCATATTAAGGTAAGTAATGATACGTTTAACACTTTATGTAAAATTTACAAAGAGTAAACTCTTCACAATAAAGAATTATTTAATTTCTATATTCGCTTCAAAGATTTTTAACACTTTGAGTGCCAAACTGATTTTGGCACCTTGAACTTAATAAATGTAATATGTTGTTTTAATATTTTATTGCTTTTCTTATGTCTTAATAAAATTTACATTATTTCTTTAACGTCTTAAATATTTAGTAAAATTATTCTTAATCGGATAAATAAGACCGTCACTCACAAATGGACGACCTTTGCGGAAATTTCTAGCAGATGACACCCAGATATGGATGACATGGCACTCAAAGTGTTAAAAATCTTTGAATGGAATATAGAAATTAATTAATTCTTTATTGTGAAGAGTTTACTCTTTGTAAATTTTATATTGCGCACGTCAAACGTTTTACTCATCGATTATTGTTTGATACGTTTTAAACGGTAAAATAGAAACGTCAAGAGTATAAACAATCTGTGCAACGTGCAATTTCAAAATGGATTTCCGAAGAAAAAGTTCTTGAATAGGACACTGCAGCCGATTGCTTAAATATGTTACCGCGGCGTGCTGGATCACAAAAGCAAAGAAGTTTGTTTTACAAAGATATCTTTTGGCCGAGAAAGTCTCATTTGAATGTGATGGATTAGCCGCACAAAGTATTTTAATATTCTTTCTTCAGTTGCAGAAAGTATGTATAAAAAAATAATATATATAGTTTTACATTTTTTTATTAATAAAACTGAAATGTATGCATACATTTAAACGTATATTTTCATTTTTGACAAATATTGAAAATCTTTTTATTATTTATAATATTTGGATTATTTTAATGTGTGCGTGTATGCATACTTCTTTTCTATTACTTAGAACTAATATAAACATGCTAATTGCACCTAGAAATATGTTTTTATATATATTCTTTTATAATTTATGTTACAGGTACGATGGACGTTCCTAATTGTATGAGAAGTCCTAAATCTCGTTTGGAGTGTAATTATTTTCAAATTTTCCACTGAATCTATTCTGAATTTTCTTGAAACATAGATAAGCAGAAACGAACTTGTTTTTTCTTGTGTTGTATAAATTATTATAGAGAAAAAAAATGTACAACTACTTTTAACGAATAAATTCATATAAAATAATTGTATATAACAATAAATCAAATTAAAATAAAGCAACATTTCAAAAAAAAACAGCAAAAATAAAATTTAGATTTATATCACTGAAGACTAGAAACTTAAAAGAACATCAATTCACGTAAATCATCGAGCTCTATGACATATTGTAGAGTTGGTCTATTTAGACCTTTAAAAAATAGCACTAATTGAATATTAATATATTTAACAATTAAAGTAATTTTAAATCGACCGTAACTGGCAATATATAATGTCTTTCCGATATGAACATAGAAAATCTGTGAGCCAACTTGGTTTGTCGGGTTCACACAGCACTTTTTCGGATCAAATTGAGACATTATTAATTTCGACCATGGATTTTGGTCAGTTGATGTAATTTCTAAATTAAATAGTTTTAAATTTTTATTGCGAAAAAATATTACCCCAGCCAGGGTTCGAACCTGGAACCTCCCGTATACCGTGCGGGTGTCGTGCCAATTCGACCACTGGGGCTGTGGTAATATTCATCGCAATAACAACTATAAGATGGAGCACCGATTCTTCAGTCGACTTTACTTTAATTGTTATTCTATATCTTTACTTTACTTTAATTGTTATTCTATATACTGGCAAAGAAATTTATTATTCTGTTTATTATACACCGTCGACTGAAGAATCGGTGCTCCATCTTATAGTTGTTATTGCGATGAATATTACCACAGCCCCAGTGGTCGAATTGGCACGACACCCGCACGGTATACGGGAGGTTCTAGGTTCGAACCCTGGCTGGGGTAATATTTTTTCGCAATAAAAATTTAAAACTATTTAATTTAGAAATTACATCAACTGACCAAAACCCATGGTCGAAATTAATAATGTCTCGATTTGATCCGAAAAAGTGCTGTGTGAATCCGACAAACCAAGTTGGCTCACAGTTTTTCTATGTTCATATCGGAAAGACGTTATATATTGCCAGTTACGGTCGATTTAAAATTACTTTAATTGTTATTCTATATACTGGCAAAGAAATTTATTATTCTGTTTAATATATTTAGTTTTATATAAAACAAAAACTCTTCTATTGTATAGTGAATCACACTGAGTCCTTCAGTAGAGTTTACAGAATCTTGAAATTGTCTCCGATCTCATTAATGTTTTTGTAAATACACTGCAAGATGCGGATTTATAATAGTTTTTGAGCTACATGTGGAGATATTTCTTCGTAAATCGTCGTAAATTTGCCAAATTCCATTAGAACGCAAGCAGTATGCAATATAATGCCCCGATATGTAGGCTACTACTCCAGCCAATCTGAAAACAATTAATTTTTTATACAATTAAAAAATATAAAATATCTGGAAATTAAAAAAGTCGTTGTGCCTACCTGTATTCGAAACTTTTATCTTCATCACTTTGAAACTTGAGTGTTGTCGGTAATTGTTCCACTCTGCAATTTAATCCAATTTTACATTGAATGTTTGGGCGTATATCGAGTTCAATGAATATGTGAATTCTTGGTTCTCTAAACCATGTGTATTTTCCCAAGCATAGATTGCAACAACGTATCTTATAAATCGGCGATCTGAAGCCTAAAGCTTTCTCCAGAGAACTAAAGCCTTCCTTTGTAATTATTTTATGATTCGGTTCTAATATCACAGTTGGAAACGTCGTAACATTGCAGCCCGTGCATTTCTTCGTGTTCTGTATACTAGGCTCTGTGGTCAGGACATTTTTTGTCATACTTGCAATACTGTCAAAAGAATCAATCTTGTACGATACAATTCTAAGATCTGTTTGCACTTGGGGTGTACACTTGTAATAATTTTTTAGTATTAAAACCTTTTGCCGGAGTACATATTGCGTCACTCCTTTCTGAACCAAATTAAACACGAGTTGCAGTGTAGGGTTGCTCGATGCTTTCAAAAAAGCCTGGTAATTGATGTCGTCGATTGCTCCTGTCATGAGCACGTGAATTAGAGAATCAAAGGGGCACGTATTTATCACAAAATATGAATTCATTTCTCCTTTATTTTCCTTTATCTTGATAGGTGGAAGAAACGAACCATGAGGTAATAAAGCTGATTTTTTCCTTTGTCCAATAAAAGCATTTATTTGCGAAACTTCAGGATATGCTTTAAAATATTTACTACTCTTTTTTGATTTACGATGACAAGCTTGAGGTTGTTCTTTTGATCTTGAAACGAGATGTGTAGAAGGAATGTAATTCGATTCCGAGTCTCCTTTTAAATTACTCTTGGATTCGATGAAATTATTGTTCTGCTGATCAATTATTGGGCTGACCAAATCAGTTATCGAACTATTCATCGATGAATATGAATGATCTAGCAAAGCTTCATTTGATGACTTAATATTTATGATCTCAAGTTCTCTAGAACCCGTCAAACTGGGTGCGATGTCAGAAACAATGTGATCATTTACACTTTCTTCGTTGAAATCGTCATAATCAAAATTGTTATTATTTATATTAACTTTTCCGCGCCAATTTTCTGTAGCCAACAAGTCTGAATCAAGATAAGATTCGACATCGTTCGATGGCATGTCTATAAAATTCGAAACGTCGTCTATGTTGAAGTCCAAGTTTAAACAATCGAGTTCATTTATTTCAATATTTTCTTGCCAATTCTTATTACTAAGCAAATCCGAATCACAAGATTGATCTTCGATGTTGTTCGGTGACATTTCAACCGGATATGATTTGTCTTCAGTATGTTCGTACTTCTTTAATATAACAGGTTGCTCTGGTGACTTGATCAAATTATCTAACTTGTTACTTGCTGATTGATCAAAGTGCGTTTTCTCTTCATTATTCGGTTCGATGGCAAATACTAGGTGCGCAACTAAGTTTCTGGGTTTCACACATAGATGGCATCAATAACACATGTACTCGACTTACATGTCTGAAGTTATAGCTTGGACATCTGTTAACAATAACCAGTCGTTATATAAACGCATATCGCAACGCAAAAATATTTTTTCTAACAACGGAGATGTCGAGTTTTGTGCCAAATAAACAGCATTTGCGGGAAGCTTTGCTTTTCTGCTTTAACTTGAAAAAAAATGCAGCTGAAGCACGTCGTTTGCTTGAGGAGGCCTACGGCGAACATGCACCATCGAAAACTACCTGTGAAGATTGGTTTAAACGCTTCAGAAGTGGCGATTTCGACACTGAGGACAAGGAGCGCTTTGGTGGGACCAGAAAGGAATCGTGTACTATGAGCTGCTGAAACCGGGCGAAACTGTCAATGGGCATCGCTACCGACAACAACTGATCAATTTAAACCATATATTGCTCGAAAAACGGCCAGAATGGGACACGAGACACGAACGAGTGATATTGCAGCACGACAACGCTCCGTGCCATCGCAGTTCCATCGTCCAGGACACCATCAAAACGCTGAAATGGGATCTGCTACCGCACCCGCCGTATTCGCCAGACCTGGCGCCTTCCGATTATCACTTGTTCCGGTCGATGACGCATGGCTTGGCTGGGCTACACTTGACCAATTTCGAAGAAGTGCAAAATTGGTTGGATGAATGGTTTTGGTCCAAAGACGCGTCGTTTTATTGTCGCGGTATTCATGTATTGCCAGAGAGATGGCGAAAATGTATAGCTAGCGAGGGACGATACTTTGAATAAACCATTTTTTGTATTTCTTTTGAAATTTTCCATTTTTTATTGATCAAAAAAACCCGGAAACTTAGTTGCGCACCTAGTATATCATGTAAAATCTTCCTTTTATTTTTAATCATTTTAGAAATTGATTCATCGAAACACATATTTTCTTTGTTCACCTCTGTCTTCAATTCAGTACTTCGTTCGAGCAAGTCGTTGAATCTTCGTTCACTCTCACTCGTTGATTTTGAGCGATTCTGTTCGGTGTCTTTCGGTGTAGAATGTAGTTTATAAGATCGCTTAGGCTGAGGCTTATTGATTTCATTTTCTTCTTTCTTCATTAGATCGGTGTTGTGTACACATCGTTTAGCGTTGTAATTTATAATATTCGATGAAAAAAGCAAAGTTGCACCGTAAATGTCATTGGCATGCTTTATTAAAAATTTATCGACTCGCATCGGCCCAGTTTTCAAAATTCGGGTTTTTATATCATTGAAGTAACTTTCTACGTAACTTGAAGTTGCATGTGTACTGCAATCCAGTCCAACGCTAGTCCATAGAGGAAATTTCTTAACACGCAGCGAAAGTATATTGACGAATTCTGGTAAAAAAAAATGGATTTAACTCTTCACCATCGCGTTGTTTTTTCTTAGCTCTTCCAACTTGTTCATCGACCCAGTCACCGATGCTACTGCTGTTTTGGTTCAATTCGTTACATTCGGTCATGGCTTGAGCTTTAGGATGTTCAGGATCATCACCAGCACTTTCGTCAAAGTTCACTTTTATACCACGAACAGCAATCTCTCCTTCTAGTTTCTTTCTTGCATCCTTTGCTGTCAGTATTTCCGAATAATCAATTTCTACATCTTGATACGTTTGTAAACCCACAACACAGGTTAAATAAAATATTTTCTGAAAATCGGAGATACACATTCCACCATTAATGCGATGCAGCGAACATAAAATTCTTTAATAGAATTGTGACGAACAGATTTCCAGCAATTCCAACGGCACGCAGCAGCGATCAAATGAGCTACATCAACTCGAATTATTGTGTCTGGTCTTTTTCTGGCTCCATAAGGTCTTAATATTGCGTTAAATGAATCATCAACGTATGATTTAATAGTTTGGTTATTGAAGGCAAGACTAATGCCACACAAAAGTGCACGTGAAAAATCATAAACAACCTGCTTGGGTTTGGGGGCACCCATTCGCAACCATTGTCTCAGCCAAAGCTCAATGAATTTAGTGGTATGTTTCTCCGATAACATTTGGTACACAGATATTGTAGTATTGTCGAAATTAATTACAATTGCGTATAAGAAGATGTGACCAGACTTCTGACTCTTTCGATCTAATCTCCGTACGACACTTCCTGTCGAATCGAGGCTTATAACTGACTTATTATTGTTCAAGCGACAGTATTCTTTATACGCATGCAATTGAGCCTGTGTACTGTAACAAACATGGAACGGTAAAGATCCGACATCGTGTATTAATCCACTGTACTGAAGTTTCAAAGACATCTCTTCTATTGTCCGAACGAGATCTCGACCGTCATTTTCTTTTACTCCGAAGTCTGCTTCAACTCCTTCTTTATGTGCTTGCCGAAGTACATCGCCACTGGGCAAAATGGGTGGTTCGGTTTTATTAGGTCGCATTATCTCCCTTGCCTGTCTTTTTCGCCACTCAGAAGATCCTTCTGCTTTGAGTTCCTTCTGTACTTTTTTTCTTCGTTTGCCGTTTAAAGGTCGTTTGACTACTTCATGATTTTCAGTACGAGTATCTCGTGTTGTGATTTGAACTCTTAAACCTTCGACTCCAATTTCTTTTTCTGCATATCCTCGAAAAGTATTACGGCACTTTTTGGACTTGCACGATCCTGTTATTTTGATTGTATATATATCGTTCTGTAAAATTACTTCAGCTTGTTTAAACACGAATGCGCACGGAAGTCGGTATTGTTTAAAAAATGAAATGGCAATTTCATTTGTCCAGATTCCTGGCTTCAATTTTGCTTTTGAACTGCACTCGATATCAGGCTTGATAGCATTCCATTGTTGGTCTGTTAAGACCAAATCAAATGTATCCAAAAAACGATTCTCTTCAATACTCAAATCAGTGTATGATTCATCGCTGTCGAACTGTACAGTACTCATAGAGCTTTCTATGCTCAAATTATTATTGTGGACCAATTTTGACGGTGCGAACACACCCATTTCCTGTCTGGCTATACTGAGGATGGAGTTTCGATCGTTGCGCACATTTGTGTAACACGCTGCGGCACTCCATTTTCCACCTAATGCAACAGACATTTCCTTCCATACTTTGGCCGACCATGCCGGTAAGGGTTCAATTTCAAACTGTTTCATAAACATTTTACAACTGGGATGCTCTCTTCTGGTGGCACGGCAATCGTGCGTGGCATTTTGTTGAATCTATAAAGCAATTATTTTATTGTACTTATGTAAACATATCATATACTACATGTAAAAACAAAGTAACACTAAATATGCATTATAAACATGGATGTAGGAATATCTGGATGGAGCGTAAGGTACTTTCTTGGGCGAGGGGGGTGAAGCCTGAGAAGTGAGGGGAAAATCGGTCGGCAGCCATCTTGGTTGGCGATTTAACATGGCGGATCGCAACACATGACCTGTCGGAGAATGTTGTCGCCAACACGAGTTGTGCAAGTGCAGGTTATTTTTTATTTTATAATGAGAAAAATGCCAAGTTGTTGTCTAAAATTTTGTAAAAATAGAAGCACTTCGAAAGGAAAGGAGCAAATAGAATATGAAAAATTGCATAAGAAGATATCGTTTCACAGGTGAGAATTGGTTGATAACCTCATTGTTTACTTCATTTTTAAAACTTGATGTTATAAATCTATTGGTATTACTGTTATATATATATATATATATATATATATATATATATATTGTGACGTTGCAGTTTCGCTGCATCGTTGCAGCGCCCCGCCGCCGTCACAAGGCGCGGGTTTCGCGACCTTTTCACGCCCGAGGACGGTTCAACGAATCGATGCGAGATCTCCAGGGGCATATTAGTCATTGCGTTACGATATACTGATCCCTTTTATTTTGTATTATTGCGTGGCGCCTCACCGAGCTGAGACTGGAGTTCCTGAGAGGATACAGAGGAAGCGGACGCGGAGTCGACGAGAAGGATAACGGCGAGAGCTCGGACGACGGAAAGCGGATCGAAGCGACCCGCGGGCCGCCGAAAGCGACGGAGCGCAGGAACACGCGCGCGGCGCGTGAAACAGCGGCGGGCGGACCCATAATGGCAGGGCCCCGGGACGCCGGGGCAAAAATCAGCCCATCTGTCCTCCTCACACTGCTGACCGGATTCCGGGATGGATGGCCACCATTCCCGAACCGGTGCGGGAAGGAACACGGAGGCAGACACGTCCCGTCCGCCGCCGGGAAGAATCCCGGAAAAGTTGCCGCGCGAGCGAAGGGCCGTTTAGCGCCCTGCGGAAAGCCGTAATTCACGGCCCTACGCACGAATCCGCCGCGAGCCTGCGAGCTCACCCCTCATTGGTCCGCGCTCCAACGTCGCGGGGCCGCGTACGCCCGGGGTGGGGTGCGCTATCGATTCCGCCATCGAGCGAAATTTCGGGAGCATTCGTAAATCGTCCTCGGTAATCGACGCACGTCGAGAGTCAAGTCGCGGTATTGTCTCGCATTCCGGAGCTGAGTACGACGTCCGGCTGCTATCTTAGCGACCCTTGGGACGACGGCGAGGACCCTCGGGAGAGGATCTTCCTACGGTGAGGTTGCCTCGGTAACATTTCATGTAAAGCCACGACACCGCTCCCCGGGTCACGCTCTCGCTCGGGAAAATTCGCGATAATTAGCGTATTCGCCGACAAGGCGTATTTAGCGATCGATAGCGAGAGCGAGGGGCACCGGAATGGTCTCGTGGCCGTGGGATCGCGATCGAAGTATACGAACCTCTGGAGATCGCGGTAGGCGCGTCGATGACGACGTTCGATATCGCGAATGCGCCATTTCTCGCGCCCTTCACGTCCACGACCGCGTGTCTCGTTAGGCGTAGTATTTCGCCCGGTCGAGCCTTAGATTCCGTACGCGTAACTAATGGCGTCAGAGGGATATTCGCGTTGGTGTAATTGCGTTACTCACGATTCGCGTTCGGACATTTAGACTATCCTCGCGATATCGGCTGCGTTGAGAGATTATTCGCGGAAGGTTGTGGTTCGCCTTAAGATACCATTCGCGTCGACCTAATGTTGCGTCTCGTTATCCCTCGCGGTAATTCCGTATCTTTCTCGCGTTAATTCGAGTATTTCGCGTTATGCCGAGTGTCTCGGCGCATCATTTTTCGCGTTGGACGATCGCTGACGATCGCGTGTGTTGCGTTCGATCAGAATCACTGGCGTAATCTCAGTTCTTGCGTTAGGATAAATCGGTCATTTCGCGTTAGTTATAATATTGCTCGCGGTACTTCCGTATATTTTCTCGCGTTAGTTTAGTATTTCGCGTTTCGTCGAGCGCCCCGGCGCCTTTATTCTTCGCGTGAGGATATCCCTGGCGATATCACATGTTGCGTTCGTTCCTTCTTGCGTTGGGACGTTACTCGCGTCGCGTTCGTTGCGTTAGTTTAAGATTATTCTTTGCGTTAGCTTAAGATTATTACTTGCGGTAGATTAAGATTATGATTTGCGTTAGGTTAAGATTATTTGGCGACAGAATCCCGGCACGGGTTTGGAAACTTGCGTTCACGCGCTCCAAGCGTGGCGCATTATAATTTCGCGGTATTGCGCGCTATTATTTCGCGTTTATTTCCGTTATGTCGTAGTCCGTCGTAATTTGTACCGATACTTTATGTTATTTGCCCGCGAAATATTCTACTATTATTAGCTGCGAAATTGTATGATCTCGAGGATTTTGTAAGTTTAGTTTTCCTCACACGTTTACTGAGTTAACGTAATTTTCCGTTTATTTCTGGCGTCCGCGTTATCATATTTGGTATTCGAAATTTGACGCCCGCGTTATCTACCACCTGCTATTTGCTTTTGTTTTGAAAGCCACATTGGCATTTACTGTTCATCCGGGGATCATTACAGAATAAATGTTATTCTTTATTTGTTAATGGCTTGAGTTACGACATTCTTTAGGCGTCACCCCGCCGAATACTGCGCTGCCCTTCATCAACCCCGCCCTGCTATTAGGTCGAGCTAGCCATTCCCTCGCACACCGACTCATTTCGTTTTGCGTCTCGTTTTTGGGTTTCTCGCGATTTCGCGGACGCGAATTCACGCGTCTGGCGCCCAACAAGAAAATCGTTTCGTGAAGTGTCGGAGGTGCGAGAGAATCACCGGAGAGGCCTATCATCCCGCTCTCCTTTCCCCTTTTGATCCGGCGCACGTCCCGGACCGCTCCGGGAGTGAAAAAGTCGTGACAAAATTTGGCGCCCAACGTGGGGCAGCCGAAGATCGTCGAAAGACAAGTACGTACAGGGCATTAGCGCTACGTGCGGGTGACAAGGTTTTCGCGGATTGCTTCTTGATTTAATATTGTGTCTGTCGAAATAAAGAATTGACCCTATCCTTATGTTATATATGCTATGTTTTTGATGCGATATTATTTGTGTTGAGCCATCTTGTGTTCTGGTATAATTCGTTTAACCATTTATTTTCAGCTTTACATGAAATATTATCGGAAACATTAATGGAGTAAATGTGTTTGGGTGGGTTAGCGTTAGATTCGTGATATTCATTGCGGCCAAATAGCGCGTTGGAATTTGGAGAAAGCGCGATCGCGATACCATCGGAATTCTGTTTACGTCGGCGGAAGGCCGCTTCGGAAAAACTATGACTATCGGGTTACCTTCGCATTCCTTTCGCGTGTATTGTTCGCGTGTTATGTTCGTGATGAATGAAATTTCGCGAATTTAGGAATGATTCGGTCGGACGATTAGCGATACTTTTCTTTTTGGGAGCACAGTAGGATTCCGTCGGTTTCTCGCGAGCGGTAGATTTAGCGTTTAAGAAGATTTTGCGATTTTTCGAAATGGATCCAATTGAGCTGAGCGACGAGTGGATTCTCCACGCTACTCGTGAACAGCGAATTGCCGAACTGAATCGCCGCGGGTTGTCTATCGACGGATCTGACACCGAGCTAGCGCTCCGGTTATTACGTTTGTTGACGGCCGCGCGCCGCAGTGGAGGCTCCGAAAGGGCATTCGATTCGAACCGCGTAGCCGACGCTGACTCGCGTCGCATGGCGGACGCTGAGTCGAACCACCCGGCCGACGCCGCGTATCTCGATATTCCGGTAGGCGACATCCGCCCGGATAGCCCGTCCGCGGGAATAGGTACACGCTCGGGGCACAGCCCTTCAAGCGTCCCCGGAGATAACGCGCATAGGGCCTCTCGGGATACGAACGGCAATTCCGCGACGACCATCTATAATATCATGCGGAAATGGGACTTAAAGTTTTCGGGCGCGCGTGGAGAGGATGCCGAGACGTTTCTGTTGCGTGTCGAGGAGGGCCGCGAATTGATCCCCGTTGCGGACGAGGATATTCTGCGATGCCTCCCGTTCTTCCTATCGGGTATTGCGCTTTACTGGTTTCGCGGAAAGCGGGAGCGCCTGACGACCTGGACCGCGTTTAAAACCGCGTGGCGTACCCGTTTCGGCAACCCGGATTTTCAGTTTGCCCTTCGCGACGAGATAATGCGGCGTACGCAGGGGGAACAGGAGTCCGTAACGGACTACCTGACGTGCTTAAATACGCTTTACGATCGATTATCGCCGCCGTGGCGCGAGGAGGAAAAGGTCGGGTACGCACACCGACATATGCTTCCCCGGTTACAGACACAGATACATCGAGACTCGGTTCAAGATATGGACGCGCTCGAACTATGGGCCGCGCGTGCAGAGGCGAGTTACCGTGCCGCGCAAAACTATCGCGCTCCTCCTCCGCCAGAACGCTCTTTCTTCCCGGATTTAGCATACCGAACGCCCAAGGGCGCTAATCGCAACCCGGGGGGGAAACAACGCGACACCGTGGCCGCGCTCGGCGTGTCCCCCGCGAATGCGAGCGGCACAGGGACGGGGGCGAGAAAAGGTAAGGCCGGCGGGCCGAAAGCGAGCGCCCCGGCCCCGGCCGCGACCGCCGCCCCTGCGACAGGCGCGTCGGTCGCTTCTCCGACTTCCGCGAGCGTGAATCCCGCCGCCACGTGTTGGAACTGCGACCAAGCAGGACACTTTTCGCGCGATTGCCAGGCTCCGTCGAGAAGGCATTGCTACCGTTGCGGAAAGGTAGCGGTTACCACCCGGACATGCCCGACGTGTTCGGGAAACGAATAGAGGAGTCGCGAAAAAGGGGCAACCCGACTCCTACCCCCTCAGCCCCCGAAAATTTATCAATGGGAACTCGGGATGCCGCGTATAGCGCGTATAGCGATCGAGGAGGCTCGGCCTCTCTCAAGTTCCTCCGCGTGCAAATCGCGGGCTACGAAATAAGCGCGTTAGTAGATTCGGGTTCAAGTCGTACGTTTGCCGGTCCGGAAGTTACGGCGTTAATTAGGCAACTCGGTTTTTCGTTCACTTCGACTGGCGGGAAACGTGTGACGACCGCGACTAATCAAACCGCGAGAGTGAGGGGGGAGGTAAAGGTTCCCGTTAGCATACACGGTAAAACTCTGAATCTGAGGATTCATTCGCTACCGACTTTAGCGTTACCGTGTATCTTGGGAGTAGATTTTTTGAAAAATTTCGGGATAAATGTGAATTTCGCGAGCGATACTTGGAGTTTCGCGGACGATCCTTCGCGGCAGTATTCTTTTGAAAAAGGTTCGTCGAGTTCTCTCGCGAATGTTCGGGTGATCTTGTCCGAGAATGAAAGCGTAAATCTCGAGCCAGGTCAATCGGGTGAAGGGGAAAAGACACGAAAGCCTGAGGCGTCACCTCTCGTTTGTTGTGGGTTAAGTGAATTGACGCCGGACCAAGAAAAGCGTCTACAAGAATTTTTAGCGTCTCAAATTACGATTAATTCGGACGAGCTCGGGGCCACCACGTTAACCGAACATGCTATCGAGGTCGGAGACCACCCTCCTATTAGACAGCGTTGCTATCCCGTATCGCCGAAAATAAAGGAGGCTATCTACGACGAAGTAGATCGGCTGTTAAAAGCCGGTATTATCGAGCCATCTCAGAGCGAGTGGTCGACGCCGATCGTGATGATCAAGAAGCCCAACGGGACGTACCGTTTTTGCCTAGATTTCCGGCTAGTAAATAACGTTTCGAAAAAGGACGCGTACCCGTTGCCGTACATGAACGGAATTCTCGATAAACTGCGAAAAGCCCGATACATTTCGACCATAGATCTGAGCCAGGCCTACTTCCAGATTCCGTTATCGAAAAGGAGTCGGGAGATCACGGCTTTCGCGGTACCGGGAAAAGGCCTTTTTCATTTCAAGCGGATGCCGTTTGGCTTAACGGGAGCCCCCGCAACCTTTCAGAGATTATTAGATCGGTTGATCGGACCAGAGATGGACCCGTACGCGTTCGCGTATTTAGACGATATCGTGGTGGCTACCGAAACGTTCGAGGAGCATCTCGAGTGGTTGAGCCGCGTTTTCAAGCGTATTCGCGAAGCGGGCTTGACAATAAACCCCGAGAAGAGCAAATTCTGTCGCTCTCAGGTGAAGTATCTAGGATTTTTGGTCCAACGGGAGGGGTTGAAGGTCGACCCCGACAAGACCGTTACGATTAGGGAATATCCCGCGCCGCGTAACCTTCGGCAATTGCGGCGGTTTATTGGTATGGCGTCGTGGTACCGCCGTTTTATCCCGCGGTGCGCTACTCGCCTAGAGCCATTGACACGGCTACTCAAAAAGAATCAAGCGTGGGAATGGGGCGAAGACCAGATAACCGCGTTCGAAGCAATCAAGACGTGTCTCACTTCTCCGCCTACCCTGTCGTGTCCAGATTTCAGCGTACCCTTCGTGTTGCAAACGGATGCGAGCTCCGTCGGTTTAGGCGCGGTGTTAACGCAGCAAATCGATGGTAATGAACACGTGGTGGCTTTCGCGAGTCGAGCCTTATCCGACGCCGAAAAGAAATATTCGACAACCGAACAAGAATGCCTCGCAGTCATATGGGCGATTAAAAAGTTTAGGCCGTACCTGGAAGGCTACCGATTTACTGTCATCACGGACCATAGCAGCCTCCGGTGGCTACATAATTTAAAGAATCCGACCGGACGTCTAGCGAGATGGGCTCTCGAACTCTTAGAGTACGATTATAGTATCGAGCACCGAAAGGGTGCGATGCACCACGTGCCAGATGCGCTCTCGCGAATTTACGAACAGGACGTTGAGTTGTGCGCGGTCGCCGCCGTCGAGGACGAGTGGTACGTAAAACGATTAAACGATGTTACCGAACACCCGCGTCGATTCCCGGGGTGGAAAGTAGACGAAGACAAATTATATTTTCGCAGACCCCGCCCTGTCGTAAGCGAGACCGTAGTTGATTTAGACCAATGGAAGCTTGTCGTGCCGAAGGAGTCGCGCGAGGAGATAATACGCGAGAGTCACGATCCGCCTCAGGCCGGACACTTGGGCGTAGAAAAAACGTACCGCCGTATCGCGATAAGATATTATTGGCCGCAGATGTTTAAGGATGTCGCCCGGTACGTGCGCCGGTGCGATACCTGCCAACGAACCAAAGTGGAACAAGACGTTCCCGCGGGATTAATGGGTCAGCGAGTAATCGAGGCTCCGTGGACGGTTATCGCCGCGGATATTATGGGACCGCTCCCGCCCAGTAAATCGGGGCACGCGTATCTTCTCGTGGTTCAGGATTTATTTACAAAGTGGATTGAGTGCTGCCCACTCCGTAAGGCGACCGGCAAAAAGATTCGGGAAGCGATCGAGGATCTCGTCATTTTTCGTTGGGGCGCGCCGCGCGTGCTGCTGACCGATAATGGTACCGAGTTTCTAAATCGCGAAATACAATCGTTGGCTGAGCAATATGGGTTTCACCATTCGACGGTACCGCCGTACCACCCTCAGGCGAACCCCGTCGAGAGGGTTAACCGGGTTCTCAAAACAATGATTACTGCCTTTTTGGGACGAGACCACCGTGAATGGGACCAACATATTCATGAATTTCGTTTCGCGTATAATTCCGCGTATCACACGTCGCTACAAGCGACACCGGCGTTTTTAAATTTCGGGAGGGAACCACAGCCGGTCAATGTATTCCGCGGCCGAAACGGGGCGGCCGAAGTGGAACTCGCGGACCCGGAAAAGTGGGGCGAAAGGATGGCGCGAATCCGACTACTGCGGGAATGGATCGTGGAAAACTTGGAGGCCGCGAGACAAAAGCAAACGCGGTATTATAATTTGCGTAAGCGGGATCGGCAGTTTGCGGTAGGCGAACAGGTGTTAAAAAGACAACACGTGTTATCGTCCGCCGCACAACACGTTTCCGCGAAATTGGCCACGAAATTCCATGGCCCTTTTACCGTTTGCAGGATTCTGTCGCCAGTCGTGTATGAACTCGCCGATTCGTTAGGCAACTCGGTAGGAAAAATCCACGTTAAGGATTTAAAACCTTATCACGGTTAAGTTTTTGTAAATAGAGTGAGATCCTTGAACCCACCCCCAAGACCTCCGCTGTTAGTTTCCGAATTTGCGAAAAACATCACCGTTAGAGTGATCGTCGTATCCGATATTAAGCGTTGCCGCGTAAGCCCGATAATACGTAGTAGAGCCGCGATGGAAGTAAAGTTGCGCTCCCGTTCTGGGGTCGGCGCGTCATTTCGCGTTGGTGTTAGAGTGCTCGCCGAAAGCGGCGTAGCGAACTTAGCCACGGTACAAGCCGGCGTACCGGGCTACTAAGGGGTGCATCCCCGTTGTAGTCGACGCGTCCTAAGAATAGAAGGGCGGTCGACTCTGACGAAAAATCGTCGACGCGTCCTAGGAATAGAAGGACGGTCGACTCTGACGAAAAATCGTCGACGCGTCCTAGGAATAGAAGGGCGGTCGACACTTAGCGTGGTTAAATCGGCGACGCGTCCTAAGAATAGAAGGGCGGTCGACATTTGACATGGGTTTAGGCGGTCGGCACCAAGCGCGAGGCAACTAATCATCGTAGGCCATCGTAAAAGTCCGACTTGCGTCGTGTCGGTACACGAAGGGAAACGGTCGAAACTTGCGTTCCGAACTACGATTCCGAGGTTCTTGCGACGCGTAGGAAGGGGACTAGAATAAGGACTATTATTTTTGTGTGATTTTTTTTGTGTTTTGTATCGTCACATCTTGTGTTGGTCTGGAGCCCTTCGCTGGAGATCTCGATCGCACGAGCGCTCTCACGGTAACCCCGGGGAGGCGAGTGGCTAAAGTGGAGGCAACCGAGCCCGGTATGCTCCCTCTTGGGGTGGGGTGTTGTGACGTTGCAGTTTCGCTGCATCGTTGCAGCGCCCCGCCGCCGTCACAAGGCGCGGGTTTCGCGACCTTTTCACGCCCGAGGACGGTTCAACGAATCGATGCGAGATCTCCAGGGGCATATTAGTCATTGCGTTACGATATACTGATCCCTTTTATTTTGTATTATTGCGTGGCGCCTCACCGAGCTGAGACTGGAGTTCCTGAGAGGATACAGAGGAAGCGGACGCGGAGTCGACGAGAAGGATAACGGCGAGAGCTCGGACGACGGAAAGCGGATCGAAGCGACCCGCGGGCCGCCGAAAGCGACGGAGCGCAGGAACACGCGCGCGGCGCGTGAAACAGCGGCGGGCGGACCCATAATGGCAGGGCCCCGGGACGCCGGGGCAAAAATCAGCCCATCTGTCCTCCTCACACTGCTGACCGGATTCCGGGATGGATGGCCACCATTCCCGAACCGGTGCGGGAAGGAACACGGAGGCAGACACGTCCCGTCCGCCGCCGGGAAGAATCCCGGAAAAGTTGCCGCGCGAGCGAAGGGCCGTTTAGCGCCCTGCGGAAAGCCGTAATTCACGGCCCTACGCACGAATCCGCCGCGAGCCTGCGAGCTCACCCCTCATTGGTCCGCGCTCCAACGTCGCGGGGCCGCGTACGCCCGGGGTGGGGTGCGCTATCGATTCCGCCATCGAGCGAAATTTCGGGAGCATTCGTAAATCGTCCTCGGTAATCGACGCACGTCGAGAGTCAAGTCGCGGTATTGTCTCGCATTCCGGAGCTGAGTACGACGTCCGGCTGCTATCTTAGCGACCCTTGGGACGACGGCGAGGACCCTCGGGAGAGGATCTTCCTACGGTGAGGTTGCCTCGGTAACATTTCATGTAAAGCCACGACACCGCTCCCCGGGTCACGCTCTCGCTCGGGAAAATTCGCGATAATTAGCGTATTCGCCGACAAGGCGTATTTAGCGATCGATAGCGAGAGCGAGGGGCACCGGAATGGTCTCGTGGCCGTGGGATCGCGATCGAAGTATACGAACCTCTGGAGATCGCGGTAGGCGCGTCGATGACGACGTTCGATATCGCGAATGCGCCATTTCTCGCGCCCTTCACGTCCACGACCGCGTGTCTCGTTAGGCGTAGTATTTCGCCCGGTCGAGCCTTAGATTCCGTACGCGTAACTAATGGCGTCAGAGGGATATTCGCGTTGGTGTAATTGCGTTACTCACGATTCGCGTTCGGACATTTAGACTATCCTCGCGATATCGGCTGCGTTGAGAGATTATTCGCGGAAGGTTGTGGTTCGCCTTAAGATACCATTCGCGTCGACCTAATGTTGCGTCTCGTTATCCCTCGCGGTAATTCCGTATCTTTCTCGCGTTAATTCGAGTATTTCGCGTTATGCCGAGTGTCTCGGCGCATCATTTTTCGCGTTGGACGATCGCTGACGATCGCGTGTGTTGCGTTCGATCAGAATCACTGGCGTAATCTCAGTTCTTGCGTTAGGATAAATCGGTCATTTCGCGTTAGTTATAATATTGCTCGCGGTACTTCCGTATATTTTCTCGCGTTAGTTTAGTATTTCGCGTTTCGTCGAGCGCCCCGGCGCCTTTATTCTTCGCGTGAGGATATCCCTGGCGATATCACATGTTGCGTTCGTTCCTTCTTGCGTTGGGACGTTACTCGCGTCGCGTTCGTTGCGTTAGTTTAAGATTATTCTTTGCGTTAGCTTAAGATTATTACTTGCGGTAGATTAAGATTATGATTTGCGTTAGGTTAAGATTATTTGGCGACAGAATCCCGGCACGGGTTTGGAAACTTGCGTTCACGCGCTCCAAGCGTGGCGCATTATAATTTCGCGGTATTGCGCGCTATTATTTCGCGTTTATTTCCGTTATGTCGTAGTCCGTCGTAATTTGTACCGATACTTTATGTTATTTGCCCGCGAAATATTCTACTATTATTAGCTGCGAAATTGTATGATCTCGAGGATTTTGTAAGTTTAGTTTTCCTCACACGTTTACTGAGTTAACGTAATTTTCCGTTTATTTCTGGCGTCCGCGTTATCATATTTGGTATTCGAAATTTGACGCCCGCGTTATCTACCACCTGCTATTTGCTTTTGTTTTGAAAGCCACATTGGCATTTACTGTTCATCCGGGGATCATTACAGAATAATGTTATTCTTTATTTGTTAATGGCTTGAGTTACGACATTCTTTAGGCGTCACCCCGCCGAATACTGCGGCGCACGTCCCGGACCGCTCCGGGAGTGAAAAAGTCGTGACAATATATATATATATATATAATAACAGCTTATGACATAAAATTAGGAACAATAACAGTAATACTAATAGATTTATTACATCAAGTTTATATATATATTGTATAATTGTGTATGTGATTGTAGAATTCCAAAAGACATTCAGCTTAGAAAACTTTGGCTAGATCGCATTGGTTCAGCTATCGACAATGTGGGAGCAAATTCCTATGTATGTTCCCTGCACTTCGACGATGTTGATTTCGACAGAACTTCCCTTTCTTGTGTCAGGCTTGGAAAGAATGCACTTCCAATGGTATTCATTTCTACTATAAAGAATTTTTAAATTACTTATATCTATATATCATATAAGGTAAATAACATAACTGCATAATTACAGATATTATCTATACAAGCAGCTGACACTACTGACACAAGCAACAGTAGTGATCAATTAGGTGGTGAGGAAACACAAGAACAACCCCTGCTAGAAATGAAAGAGGATTCACTTATTGAAGATGTGAGTGAGGAACCATTAGCGAAACGGCGCAAAGAAAGTTCTGAACATTTGGAGAAACTCGAGGAGGAACTTCAAGGTAATAAAATGAAGTAATGAGTAATAATGATGATTTATGCACTATAGAAGTTAATCATTTTTATTTATTGTGTAGAAATTGAGGTAACATCCGAAAGGAAATGTTTCATGGCAACTACTCCAAAACGAGCCACAGTAGGTACATCTGTGTCACCATCGTTCTCCGAGAATTCTCCTCGGAAAGTTTTCCTGAAGACTGTTTTAGAAAATACAAGAGTGATGTATAAACAAAAAATCAAAGCTCTCCAACAGGCTGTGAGAAGAAAAAATAAACGAATTGCGCGGATGCATAGCGTATTAGTAGGCTCTTGTCGGTGACGACAAAAACGAGCAATGTAATTTAATAAATATTACGAATCGTGGGTACTTGACATATCCTTTTCGAGATGTTATCATTATTTATCAACGGGCTGAGGCGGCGGTACGATGTGCTTTAAAAGAAAGCGGTGGCAATCGTTTACTCAAAAAATTTTACAGAGTTGTATTTAGCTACTTTTACCTTAAAATCGTTTATTGGCAATTCCAATGTTTTTGTACATTTAACACAACATTGTGCAAGCCACACGGCATTTGAAAACCATGCCTTGTTGTTAATGAGAGCGATTATCAATAAATATATTAATATTAGATTGTATTCAATAGGACGTTCAATTACTAAAGATACTATGTTAAGCGAAAGACACGCGGCTAATAAACTTATTTTATTCAAAGGACAGTAAAATATTTAATATTGTAT
This sequence comes from Temnothorax nylanderi, assembly GCF_030848795.1. NCBI lineage: Eukaryota > Metazoa > Arthropoda > Insecta > Hymenoptera > Formicidae > Temnothorax > Temnothorax nylanderi. Next base: position 65,176 of record NW_027249383.1, on the reverse strand, counting down.
TTTATTTTTTAACAATTGGACGTTCAATTACCAAAGATACTATGTTAAGCGAAAGACACGCGGTTATTTTTTAACAATAGGACGTTCAATTACCAAAGATACTATTTTAAGCGAAAGACACGCGGCTAATAAACTTATTTTATTCAAAGGACAGTAAAATATGTTATATTTTTTTTATATTGTATTTTATTTTTTAACAATAAATTGTTATCTTTTTTTATGTATTATATATATGTATTTTAATAAATACAATTGTTTTCCTTTTTATCCCTTTTTTTATTTATATTCACTTATATTATTCATATAAATATATATTATATTATTTTTAAGTAATATGTTATTAGTTGTATATAAGTTATATATAAGTTATACGTTATTTAATTTATACGCTGATTTTGATAATTTTTATTATTGATTATTTTGTTTTTCGGTAAGAAAGCATTCAAAGTCCTATTCATAGTTAGAACTTATATTTAAGATCATCTTAAGTTTATCTTCAGATACTCCGTAGCCACCTGAAATGATCCGTACAGCATTTTAACTTAAGATAATCTTAAATATAAAATGAGTATGAATACCATCTTGCTCGTTTCGTCACCCGTCGCCGCCATCTTGGTTGGCAATTTTCGTCCCACGTCTCCGGCTTCACTACCCCTCTCTTACGCTCCATCCAGATATTCCTACATCCATGATTATAAAGAAATATATAACTTTACCTTTTATTTGAACATTGAAGATTTTGTAAAACAGGTGCAACCTGTAACATAAATTATAAAAGAATATATATCAAAAAATATTCCTAGGTGCAATTAACATCCCCCCAGCGGTCGGGGGAGGCCACCGGGGGCCCTTAGGGGCCCTTAGGAGCCTTTCCCGATACGGGTACTTGCGCACCCGGGGACCCGAGCACACCTGCACCGTAATCTCCGTCAGTCTTCGGGCTGGCGGAGACTGGGGAGTCCTTCGGGACTCGCGAGGTAGGCGACCTCTATAATAAGTTCGCCCGGCTCGGACGGGGCCGTGAGGGAGAAGCCGTAGTCTCCCAACCGTCCTCCCAGGGGTCGGGGGCGGCCTCTGGAGGTCCTCCGGGGCCTCTGGTGGGCGTCCCCGATGCGGGTTTGGCGAACCCGGGGTACCCAAGCTCGGGCAGGCTGGGCTCGTAAGGTGAGGAAGCCAACCAGCCTAGGAGAAGGAAAACTCCGAAATAAAACCAAATTCTTAAAATTATGAGATGTACAATAAGAAACAGAAGAACGTACCGCCCCAGGGTGACCGGACACCCAGGGGCCGACGAGAGGGGGGTAGCGTCCCAGCCCCCCTCCCGTCGTCATCGAGCGATGGGCGACCCGGTGGGTCCGGGGCGAGCCCACCGGGCGAAATGGCGATCGCCGCCATTTCCACTGGGAGTGAGAGTGGAGAGGGTGATGGGCCGTGGATGACCTGACCCATAAAGGGAGTCAGGGACAGGGAGAATTCCGCGGAAGCGGAGTGGAGAGATGAGTGGTTGGGATGGTGGAAAGGAGTTTTGGAGAAAATGCGAGAGAGGGGAGTTTTGAGTGATGGACTAGCGGAGATGGTGGTGGAAAAGTTGGGGATTGACCTGAACGCGGAGGAGACCCACATTCAGGTTGGTATGGAGATGATGGCCTTGGTGGTGGAGGAATTGTGTAAGGAGGGGAGGAGGAGGAAAGATGTCTCGCTGAGACAGGACAAGCGGATCGCTGCTCAGGAGGCAGAAATAAGAAGGCTGAGGGGAGAGCTGGCGGTGGTTGGCAAAAACCCCCCAGAAAAAAGGGTGGACACAAGGGACGCGTGCACCCAAATAAGGGTGCACGCGCGCTTAAGAGGGAGGGCCCTGGAAGCTTGCATGGGGGAGTTCTCCGAGGGGGACCCCATGGAGGTGGAAGGGGAACTCCAAGCGGTGGAGAAGCGGGACGCAGCAGTTCAGGCTGCGCCCCGCACCAAGAGCAGAGGGAGTGACCCCCCTGGAAAGGGGGCATTCGGGGATCGGGGGCTCGACGCGGGACTTAGTTCCCGCGTCGATGCCCTCGATCATAAGATGGATGCCTTGGTGAGGGAGATGTGCTCCCTCACCAGGCAGAGAGGGGGTGCTCCTCTGTTCTTTACATTGTATCTGCTGTAACTAATTAACAATGTCCACGTCACTTTGCAACGGTATGACGCAGATAAGAACAGGTGACGAAGAAAAACCACCCAGATTTCTCTTCTGCGCAAATACTTGCTCGCGCTTCTTTCTTCTTAATTGCAACAATTGGTTTCTGCGTTCATCTTTCCAAAGATTCTTCTCAAAATGTTTAGATGACTTTCCGATAACATTCTGTTTATCTATGCAAGAAAAAATAAGATATATCCTCTTATAGCGTTTTTCACTGGCAGAGCTGGTGCGCACTCAGTGCACATTAAAGCTGTTGTACACTGATTTAATCTCTAATATTCAAAGTAAAATGCAAATATTTCGACTGATAAAATACCCAGTACATATTTTATCAAATAATGCAATCATGATTTAACCTGTTTATACTAAACATACACTTTACGTTGGTTTGTGTACGACGGCTTTAATGTGCACTGAATGCGCACCAGCTCTGCCAGTAAAAAACGCTATTAGAAATCAAAGAACGTTCTGCTTAAAACATTAGCATATAGAATTCTACATTAATTACCTTAATCTCACTCGGTCTCTCGATCGTTCAAACGATGGCTTGGCGCAAAAAGACAGGAATACCACCATGTTTCTTGATCTTTTCGCGATTTTCTGCCGATGTTAAGGCCCGTATTCATAGCCAGTTTTATAGATGTTAGCCTTACATTTATCAAGAGACACGGTAGTGTCTCGCGCCAAGTACGCGCGGAGCGAGACGCACCGTGACTCTTTTACGCGAACGCACGAGTTGCGAGTACCCGAGATTTTAAGATCTCAATAACGAGTGAACGGATCAAATTCTAAGTAGGCTTGATCGATAGCTTGGGTCGATTTACGAATAAGAGTGTTTTTATTTTTCCGCTACGTGCCCTACGAGCGGAGATATTACGATGCAAAGTCCGAAATGGTAAATACAATTAAGATACGTCATCGTCGTCGTCGTCGCCGTACGGTTGCTTTTTTCCTCGATAGATGGCATTTGAGAACTTGTCGAGCGATCCCCCGGGTCCCCTCCATGACAGTGTTGCTACACTGAAAAGAGACAGCATATACGCGTACGTGCGTGTTCGTCGCTCAGTGCGTTCGCACGGACAGCGCGCTGTTACAGTGTCACTTCGACTACGGTCAACGTGACGCTACAAATGATTTGGAGCGTTCTTCTTCTCCTTCTTTCTTCATTGAAAGAAAAGAGAAGAAGAATGCTTCGAAGCATTTGTAGCGTCACGTTGACCGTAGCCCTCGTCACTTAATTATCAGTTATCAGTTATTATAACCTAGAAAACATATCGCGTTCGCGCGTAATAACACCGTGGTCTTTCATCGTTAAATACTACGATCGGATCGTTTAATTCCGAATATCGGTCGCGCAAGGATCGAAGTGTCACGAAATTAGAATGGGTCTCACAAGAGACGAAACATTAGCGGGTCGGATTTATTATCAGTGTAGTGACAGTCGTGATCGTCCCAGATATACCTCGACGCGAAGAACTCGTCGGATCCCTGCCAGGTTTGTCAATATTAGTCTTCCATATTAAACTCTTTACGGTCAAATTGCAAGAGTATTGTTTAATAAAAAGGAAAGTCTATTTTCGATAATAATGTAACTATCATTCATTTCTGTAGATGTCGAATTATGAAACCCTTGTAAAGGTGCTTCTACATTTAGCCAAACACTCAGAGCCAAAAAGTTTTGTCCAAAGAATCAACATATATTTATTAAATTCTTTAGCTTGTCAAGTAGAAGGTAAAGAGACAAGATTACTCGGCAAACTGGGTTGTGTTAAAACTATGTTAAAATTGGTCGAGTACAGAGTGGAGATGAATATATTTGATGATGTATTAGAAGTTGCATGGTCAACTATGTGGAATATGACAGATGAAGCATCTATAAATTGCCAACGATTCTTAGATGAGGAAGGCATGGCACTCTTCCTCAAATGCGTACAGGTATGTCTTACATTGTCTTACAACATACGTTCGATGGTTGAAACACGATATATTTAGCTTAAGCTGCAATTTTTGTTTCTACTGCAATATAATATTCTATCACGTGTCTAGCAATATCCACATAAAGAAGAACTGTTGAGAAATATGATGGGTTTGCTCGGCAATGTAGCAGAAGTCGAATATCTTTGGATCCATCTTATGCAGGAACGATATGTAACCGTCTTCGCCAATCTGTTACGTTCTAATAGCGATGGAATCGAGGTTTCGTATTTCCCTTTTTCTTTCTCTATTTTTTTTCTAATGTGCTCACAAATATATATATTTCTTGATTTATATAGGTTTCATACAATGCTGCTGGTATATCGGCACACATGGCATCTGATGGAATTGACGCTTGGACAATAGAAAAGCCAACTCGTAAGGAGGTTCTTAAATATATAATGCAAGCGATTGAAAGTTGGGCTTAAATGCAGAACGTAATATCAATTATCGCTCGTTTGGACGCCTGTAGATGTTTGATTATTATATAATATATATATATATATATATATATATATATATAATTTAGGATTTAAAAAAATATATATATTGTAAATCGATAAAAATATATTTACAATATATTTGTAAATTATGTACATTTAAATTATTTACAATATATTTTTATCGCATTTTGCATACAAAAATAATTTCGTGCAGACCAAGACAAATTTTATAGAAACTACTGCCTATACCTTAAAATTCCACGTGTCGATCGTGAATGAAAAAGGGAAGGTACAAATAACCGAAAACAGCACAACACAATGTATTGATGAATAATAAAGACTTATTGGTTTATTAATTTCGACAATCTTTTTTTTACTACAAATTTTTTTTTCATTTTCATATTTTCCTGAAAAGCGTTTTGCCTCATTCTCAAACGGATGTAATATACAATTGCGTAAGACAAAATATCAGAACCATGTTCTTTACATGGGAAAGCAAAGTTGTATGTTGCTAACACGTCTTCGAGAGTTAAATTAAAAACATCTAAGCGTGAGGCATGCTTTGCGAAACATGCTTCAACATGCCGTATAAGATCGAAAAATTTTAAATTGGGATGGATCAACCCACCACGAGACTTCATAGTAATGAGTTTAGAAACAGAAGATGCGCAGGCAGAATTTGACCCCACAGCTTCTTGACAAGTCTTACATGCACCATATTTTTTTAGGACCTGCTTGCATAAATATCCTGAAAGTATGTGCAATATAATCGGGTTAGTATGTTGACAAACGCAAAACATGTATACTAAAAAGCGAAGAAAGTTAAGCCCCTTGCACAATAGGCGATAGCGATAGCAACAGTGACAAAGTTGCTGACAAAGCTTTGTCGCTGTCGCTATCGCTATTGCTATCGCTATCACCTATTGTGCAAGGGGCTTTACAAGCAAATCTAAGCATACGTGTTGTTATATTATGTACATGTATGCTTAACTTGTCCTAATTGCTTTACTTGTCTTAATTGCTTTAACTTGTCTCAATAAAAAGAAATGAATCGAAGATGAAGAAGAGTCCACTTCAATAGCGATTGAATTCGATATCATGTTGTATTCAGATTCATGATTTATATTGTGTTTAGATGGAATAATTTTAATTCGGACCTATTATATTTACACATACACTGAGAAACCTATTTCGTTGAATCAACTAAATCCTTGTTTGGATATGGGGAAACAAATTCTTTAGTTAATATAACAAAAATTTGGTTCATATAACAAAAAACTTAGTTATGTTAAAAAATTTTTGTTATGTTAACCAAATTTTTGTTATATTGTTACGCGCGCACTCGCGAACGCGTACGCGTGCTCCCGGGATCGCAGAGATAACCACTCTCGTTATTACAAATAACTCGGGTTTATTCAGGCTCAGAACGGAATACAATAAAGAGATCTGGAAAAACCGGTCCGAACGAAACGAGTCACCAGATCGATCTGACAGGCGGTAATTAAATCAATAATTCTATACGTCCCCGTTGTCAAGGGACGCGCTTTGGCTTGAAACTTCTGCGGAGCGGAGCCAATTTCAGCCCAGAAGTACGAATGGCACGGGCGCAACACTGCCCCCCCTCTTCAGATTGTCGTCCCGACAATCCGGAGGGGCAGTTTCCTGACTGGGCGAACTTTTCCGTACGAATCCAGGGTACCGGGACGGCCTCCTGCCCTACCCTGGGCTGCTGCCACAGGTTACCGGGCACCGTCCTCTCCTCGGTCCCAACCGTACTCTGGAAGTCCAGGACCATGTCCTCTTCCTCATGGAGCGAGTCCCCAATCGACATCTTCCGGAAGGAAATACTCTCTCCCCCCTGCCGACTCCAGGGCGACCCCTCATCAGTTCCCTCGCAGGAGATCTCGCCTCCCAACATAGGCCTCTTCTTTTCAGCTCCCGAAGTCGTCGGAGATGTCGCTGCTCTTCTTCTAAATCTTCGGACAAGGGGGGGGGGAAGCTTACCGTGGACCCAACGTCTCGAAAGACTCCCCAAGTCCCTGCTTCGGCATTTGCCCTTTGTCTCACGGAAAAACCACGGATCAAACAACCGTGAGAGAGGCAGTCTTCTAGCTTCGTAACTTATCCTTCGCCGGTATTAGGTTCGGCAACAAACCAGCTCCCAAGATGTCCAACTCGGCGAGGAGTTACGGCCGCTTCAGCTTCCGTAAATTTCTAAGAACAAAATAACACGCGCAGTAAACAATGCAACACAACAATCTTAATTTCTACCGTAATTAACCTTCCCCACAAATTATCACACCCAACCTAGTCCATAACATCCCTATCAAACTCTAATGTCTTTCGGAAAAGGAAGCCAATCTATCCGCATGCACAATTTTCTTCTTATGTCTCACAGACCTTTGAATACAATAGACCACATCATTCAACTTTTTAACTATTAAGAAAGGTCCTTCCCAATTGCTCTGCAATTTAGGGGCTCTACCTTTCATCCATCGAGGATTATAAAACCAAACTTTTTCCCCTTCTTGAAAAAGAGTTTGCCTGGCCTTCCGATCATACCAAGACTTTGCTCGTGAAGATTTTACATCCATACGTTCCCTAACGTTGGAATGGATCCTGTCCAATTTCTCCTTCAAATTCCCAATAAAACCTCCAACCGACTGAGATCCTTCCCTTGGAGGACTTCCTAAAAGCAGATCTAACGGCAACCTAAGATCTCGGGCAAAATACAGCTCGGCGGGAGTTACTTCAGTAGTCTCGTGTTTAGAAGATCTATAAGCCAATAAAAACATAGGGACCCAGCGATCCCAATCTTTCTGATTTTCAGAAATATACTTTGCCAAATAATTAACAATAGTCTGATGTTGCCGCTCGACTTGTCCATCCGATTGCGGATGCAGAGCAGTTGTTCTCGTTTTCCGAATTCCAAGGAGATTCATCAATTCTGCGAAAAGTTTGGACTCAAAATTCTTCCCCTGATCCGTATGGACTTCCAAAGGGACCCCGTGTCTAGAAATGACTTGATTAACGAAGACTTCTGCCACTGTACTTGCCCTAATATTCCTGAGAGGAAAAGCTTCTACCCATTTGGTGAAACAGTCAACAATGACGAGGAGATACCTATTTCCGGAAGTAGTAATAGAAAGAGGGCCAAGTATGTCCATTTGTAATCTTTTGAATGGTGCCCCAACATTATAAATTTGTAATGGGGACTTTCCCTTCCCCAAAGGGCCTTTTTTAGACACGCAAACTTTGCAAGTTTTGCACCATTCCTCCACATCTTGTTTACAGGTGGCCCAATGAAACCGCTTTCGGATTTTTTCGAGTGTTTTATTGACTCCAAAGTGCCCTCCAGAAAAAGAATCATGCGCCTCCTCTAGAATCTGGTTAACACGGCTTCGAGAAACAATAAGCTGAAAAATACTCGACTTAAGATTCGGTGCTTCCCACCTCTTGTAAAGAACCCCATCCTTTAAACTCAAAGCATCCCAATAAGACCAATATATCCGGGCGGAGACATCTCCAGCGGGTATTTCAAAACGAGACGGACGTATTCCCGTTTCCTTCCCGCGGTAAATAAAAGCAATGCTAACGTCCTCTAATTGCTCCTTGCGCCAATCTTGAAAAGTTTCTCCTATGAAAATAATACGAGCAACTGATTTTCTTGATTCTTCCATCTGCCTGCTCTCTACTCTGACACAATATTCGCAACCAAATGATTCACATTGTCGTCTAGAAAGCCCATCGGCATTCTTGTGAATCAAGCCTTTGCGATGAATAATCTCAAACTCATATTGCTGGAGTCTCTCCAGCCAACGCGCCAATTGCCTTTCTAAATCTTTGAAGGACATCAACCACCTAAGAGAAACATGATCTGTACGGATCAAGAACTTCCGCCCTAAAAGGTAATGCCGGAAAAATTTAATAGAATCGACTATCGCCAAGAGTTCTCGACGAGTAACGCAATAATTCCTTTCAGACTTACTAAGTACACGACTGAAATAAGCAATGACTTTTTCTACTCCCTCTTGCTTTTGTGAAAGGACTGCGCCAATTCCAATATTCGAAGCGTCAGTGTCCAAAATAAATTCTCCCTCCCCACTCGGGAAGGATAACATTGGAGAAGAAGATAACACTCGTTTCAACTCTAAAAATGCACTTTGACACTTCTCGTCCCAAGAAAATTTAACCTGATTCTCTGTTAGAGCATATAAAGATTTGGCCAAAGAAGAAAATTCTTTTACAAATTTCCGATAATATGAACAAAACCCTAGAAAACTTCGAAGCTGCTTCTTGTTATGTGGAATCGGCCAATCCCTCACAGCAGAGATCTTTTCCGGATCTGTAGTAACACCTCCCGAAGAGACTATATGTCCTAAATATTTTACTTCCTTTGCAAAGAGAATACACTTTTTAGGGTTTACTTTAAGATTAACAGAACGAAACCGTGAGAGCACTTTCTTTAAATTCTCCAACATTTCATTAAAATTTTTACCGAAAATTATTACATCGTCCAAATAAACCAAACAAATTTTATATAATAATCCCCGCAATACTTTTTCCATTAAACGCTCGAAGGTAGCAGGGGCATTACACAGCCCAAAAGGCATTACAGTGAATTGCCATAATCCACGTCCAATAGAAAAGGCAGTCTTTTCTCTATCCTCAAGACGAATCTTTACCTGCCAATAACCACTTTTAAGATCCAGAGTGCAAAACCAAAAGTTTCCCGAAAGCTGATCGAAAATGTCATCTATTCTAGGCAAGGGAAACGAATCTTTTTTAGTAATTGCATTGACCATTCTATAATCGACGCAAAATCTCAACGTTCCATCTTTTTTCCTTACCAAAACAGCAGGAGAAACCCACGGACTTTGCGACTCTTCTATGACCCCTTGCTTCCTCATTTCCTCAATAATCTTTTCTACTTCCTCTCGCATTCGTAAGGGAATTCGACGAGGAACCTGCTTAATGGGAGAAGAATCTTCTAAATTGATGACATGTTCGACGACTCCACAATTACCAGCAACAATCTCTTCAGAAAATACATCCTGATACTCCTCTAAGAAATCCGTAAAAATTTCTTTTTGAGCCTCATTTAAATTTGAGGAATTATTAGTATAGAGTTCTTTCAAGAATGGAGCTCTCCCGGAAGAAACTTGAATTCGAGAACAACTCAAAACCTTTTCTTCTTCGGACTCCGAAGAAACGAAAGCAAATTCAAAAACATTTTCTAAATTTATCTTCCTTAAGAAATCTACACCCAATAAACAATCGTCATCCATGTCTATTACATACATAGGAATTTCTACGAAATACCTTCCCAAGAGAACTTTTGCCATAACCTTAAATTCGATGGGTACTACCTCTCCAGTGGGATATCTAAGAGAATTGTCCTTAATTTGAATAATGTGCTTGCCCTCTCTAACCATTCTTCTACTAAGAATCGAAACGTCTGAACCCGTATCTATCTTAAAACAACACTCATTACCATCCAACATCCCCTTATAACTAAAATATTTTGAACTCGACTTTATTCGATTAACAGAAAAAGTTTGAGAACAACTAACACTCGGGGTAATGTTCACTTCCGTTGTTCTCCCCCCGCCGAGAGCAACTAAACCGAGTTTCCCTTGTTCTCAGGACACTCAAATCGGAAATGTCCCTCCTTTCCACAATTCCAACACTCTTTTGTTCTATTCCAATCCCTCCGCCCATAACCATAACCTTTCTTTCCTCTCTCTTCGACTTTTTCATTTCCGTCTCCCTTTTCATTACTCTTCACGCCCCTATCCTTCCCCTTCTCAAATCGCTTCTCAAAATCCCCTCTTCTTTCAAAATTCCCTCCCTGTATAATTTTGACGGTCTTTGCCCTCTCTATGGCCAACTTCAGCGAGGTAATCCCTTCTAACTGAAGAGTCCTTCTAACAAATCCGTCCGAAAGGGAAGAAACAAATTGAGCGCACGCGATCTTGTCTCGAACCACGTAGGGGCACTCAGGATAAGCTAATCGAGAAAGCCTTTCGAGCTCTGCTCCGAAAGAAGCCAGATCCTCACCATATCTCTGTCTACGGCTCGTAAACTGAGTATAAAAATTTTGTGATAAACCTCCCTCACCAAAACGAAGCTCTAATTTAGATTTTAATTCCCCGAAATCAAGGCTCTCTAAATTTTCCACTGACTCTAATACCGCCCGCGCCTTTCCCCTCAGATTTGCGGCCAACGCAACGGACTTCGACGTGTCATCCCAACCGTTCGCGCGCGCGATCAAAAGGAATTGCGGGAGAAATTCTCGCAGCGGGGTCGTTCCGTCAAAAGTGTCGGGCTTTAGCTTATAGCCCATCTCCGAACGCGCGTCGTTCGCTCCCGGAAATGCGGTACAAGCCGCCGGATACGCTTGCGCGCCGCTCACTCCCGGTAACACGTCATAAGCCGTCGGATACGCTCGCGCGCCGCTCACTCCCGGTAACACGCCATAAGCCGACGGACCCGCGCGCCCATCACCCGCCCCGGGAAACGCAGAACGCACCCCCGAACTTCGTATTTTTTCGGTCGCTCTATTAATAGAAGGACTTAGCTGTACAGAGCTTCGGAGACGTTATAGCTCCTCATCGCGGCGCCGCAGCTCCTCCGTATGCTGCGCCTCCCTCTGTGCCCGCCCTTCTCGCAGCAGCCGCACTTCCTCAATTACGCCCTGCAGAGTCGCCGCTAACGACGTCACTTCCGGAGCGTCCGGCTGCGGTGTCCTCGCTCGTGCCCGCTTCCTCAAGGAAGGCGCCGATGAGGCCATTCCGTCTGTCTGAATCACTGTCACTCTCCCGTTCCGCGGTCGCTCGTCTGATCCCGGACGAGCCCCCAAAATGTTACGCGCGCACTCGCGAACGCGTACGCGTGCTCCCGGGATCGCAGAGATAACCACTCTCGTTATTACAAATAACTCGGGTTTATTCAGGCTCAGAACGGAATACAATAAAGAGATCTGGGAAAACCGGTCCGAACGAAACGAGTCACCAGATCGATCTGACAGGCGGTAATTAAATCAAAAATTCTATGCGTCCCCGTTGTCAAGGGACGCGCTTCGGCTTGAAACTTCTGCGGAGCGGAGCCAATTTCAGCCCAGAAGTACGAATGGCACGGGCGCAACAATATTAACTAAAGAATTTGTTTGCCTATATCCAAACAAGGATTAGTTGATTCGACGAATGGGTTTCTCAGTGTAGAAAGTTTAAAAGCAATTCTTTGTACTGGGATGATTGCTTAAACAAAGCTGCTACAATAGAGTAAGACGTGTTAGTATGTTCTACAGTTAGCTATGTATGTTCTACAGTTAGTATGTTCTACAGTTAGCTATATGTATGTTCTACAGTTAGTATGTTCTACGGTTACTTACGTATGTTCTACAGTTAGTATGTTCTACAGTTACCTACGTTGAGTTAACAAAAGATGGATTGGCTTAAGAAAAACTTAATTAAGACAGAAACCTGTAACGTAATAAACTATACAGTCTATAGTGGGGGAAAGGTCAAAGTCATAATCAGAACTGCATTCGATGAGATCGTCGGCCTCACATTCTTCGTGTTCTAAAGCTGCGTCCAATTTTTGCCGAATTTCATCACGATACTTAGCCAGTTTCGTTTTCGACTTTTCGCCATTTAAAGCCTTCAGATCACTCAGGGACACTATGATCTTTGGCTCTGATTTCTCCACGATGGTACAATTACCGTACTTAGGAGGTTTAATTACGCTATAAACTGAGAGCAATTTATAAAGCTGTAAAAATGTAGGGCAAGTGGGGTGATCGTTACATCCTGCTGCCTGACGGATCGTGCCGAAAAATTTCTGCAATAGGTATATAAGTTATAAATCAAGAGACACGGTAGTGCTTGCGCCAAGTACACGCGAAGCAAGACCGCACCGTGACTCTTTTACGCGACGCGACGAGTTGCGAGTACTCGAGATGTTGAGATCTCAATAACGAGTGAACGGATCAAGTTCTAAGTAGGCTTGATCGATAGCTTGGGGTCGATTTATAAAGAAGAGTGTTTTTATTTTTCTGTACATATTACATAATCATAAATTATACAACAGTGTTTAAGATCTACGTATTATGCACTGACCAATAAACGTAATTAAGTTACAATTATGAATTATAATCACCTCCAGATTATCTTGGTTCACTTTGCCGGTCAACAAATATTTGAAATCAAATTTCTGTATGAGATAATGACACATATCCATGGTAGATTTTAACGATACCCTTAATCCGTCAGCTGTTTCCACCGTTAAAAATTCGTCACGACTTATTTTGCCTGTGAGTACACTAGACTGCCAATCGTTCAACCATTGTAGAGAGTCTTGTAGTATCTGAAAGATTAGTGTTCATAAATGTGCGTGTGCTACCTTTACAGTAACTATCGATGATTTTATTTATTTTAAGATCACAAGGAGTATATAAGGAGTAAATAAAGCGAAGCAAGACTACATCGAGGATCGAGAACGAGGACTACGATGAGGATAAACAAATTACCTTAAAATCCGGAGATTGGGGTGTCAGACCTTCGTTCGGCATTTTACGATTTAAGGCATCAAATGTATCATTCATACGTTTACAAAAATTAATTGTTTCCTCGCAATCAGTAAGTGCTTCACATTTTTGAGATAAGTAGAAAGCTAACCCTTGCGCGACAGAATTACTGAAGATCTGTGATATAAAGAAGAATAACATATTAAATTGCATCGGATAAAGATAACGTACGTAGCGTGCTCAGATCGTGGCATTAAAACAATGAGGACAGGACTGGATGTGATATTTACAAACGAAAAAATATTAGATTAATTATTTGTACAGCAAATCAAACATGTGAATGGAGAAAGAAAGTATATAGATACCTGGGTTGCCAGACGAACACGCATTTTAGAGGTGTTATCTAATTGAATGTGTCTCTTAGATAGCTTCGGACATGCTCTGGCATTTCTGACATGCTTGGTATCGAGGTCAAATAAAATCTCGAAGAATCTCCATTCAATGTACTTTTTCTCTGAATTTATCTGCAATTTTTTTCATTGTAAGATCTGTTAGCATTAACATATATATTAATATAATCCTATTCATAAAAGCTCCAAACCAGACATTACGTGACATGAAAGAAATTATTCATTTATTTAATTCATGATTTCGAAGTTACAGCACTCAGAAAAATGGTTAGAGTTTTGATCTTGCTGAAAATCCGTGGAATGCCTCATATATTAATTAAATATATTTAAGATTTTATGTCCATACGACTTACCCTCAAGCGACGTTTATTGTACAAGCGATTCCGGATATTTTTGAACACATGCGGCACGTCAGAAAAGACGAATACTTTACGTTCATTGTCAAGGGGATGAGTAAACCACGTTTTTGTTTCGTGAAGTGAACCTCTAACATCCAGAAGAGACCACATTTTTCTGTTTGTATGAGCACCATCCGAAATGACCCCGTGAATTTTAGCTCCACATTTCTCTAGATAAGCAATTGCCTTCACCACCAATTTAGCGAGCTCGTCGCCACTCACGGGATTTTTTTTATGCAAATACAGCTATAGGTTGGGTATATTTATCCGCGAGCGGTTGGAACATCATGACGAGACCATGAGTTTCTTGTTCGTTTATATCCAAAGATTGTGGTCCATCATCTCCAAGATCCGTCAATCCAACGTAAGTAAGATTTTTCGAACGGACGGCAATAGACTTTCTGAGATTAATCTCATCTAGCAAAAGTACCCCGTGACGTTGCATTGGTGTTTTGGTGTCAAAGTGTTTTGTGAGAAGTTGGCCAAAATCTTTGTCAAATCCACATTTTGTGTTGATCAGAGAGAAGTAACCTCGAATTGTTCGTGTACACGGTAGAGGCATAACATTATTCTTTCGCAAAAACTCATAGTACCCAGGTGACCGTATGTTCATTAACATGCATAACATGAGCCAATCTTCGGTATAACGTCTACCTTTCGGATCTTTCTTCGATGCGGCTGAAATGATTTCTTTCATGGCTATTTTTTGAGCCATTGGGACGGACAACTCTGAGCATCTCTTCTCCAGCGTAGAATCTTCCATCGCAGCAATTTCGAGTTCTTTGGCTTTCAGTAACTCCTTCAATGTCGAAAGTTGATATTTTGCTCGGTTTTTCTCACGTCTCTCGCGAAACATTTTTTTCCGAATCGCTTGTAATTTATATTCGTCAGCTGGGTTTGACAAGCCACAGATTCGATTTCTATAATGCGGATTTTTTGATCTTCTTTCCTTTTGCAGGACCTTGTTCCTCAACTTAGAACAAGAATCGCATCTTCTTCTTGTACACAGCAGAGAACATTCTCGGTGATGCCACTGATCAATATAATTTTTGAATGCATCCTTTGCTTGCATAAAATGGACATTAACCTTGCCTATGCCACAACACAGCCTCATGGATTGGAAGTTGATCAAAATACTTGGGAGCATTGCCATGTTGTCCAATTTTTGCACGAGATTTGTTGCATCAGCATTAACGAGGTTTCAGTAGGTAAGGTATGGGCGTTCTGACCCAAGTGGTGGTGCTCGAGGGGGGGGGGGGGGTGAGGGGCGGGGGGTATACCGCGGGAGAGGGGGTCGGAAGGGTATACCGCGGGAGGGGGGGGTTACCGCGTTTTCGGGCGCCGCGAGAAGGGGGAGGGGGGAACCGCGTTGTTTGCCGCGCCGCGGGCGGGGGAGGGGGGGAACCGCGTTTCCGGCGCCGCAAGGGAGGGGTCCGCGGGGTGAGGGGACCCGCGTTCGCGTTTTCGGGCGCCGCGGGAGAGCGTTTTGCGGGGTGAGGGGACCCGCGTTCGCGTTTTCGCCGCGCCGCGGGATGAGGGGCGACCGCGTTCGCGTTTTCGCCGCGCCGCGGGGAGGGGTGACCGCGTTTTCGCCGCGCCGCGGAGTCCGCGTGCAACGGCCGCGTCGGTCCGCGTGACGTCACACGGCACGCTCCCGCTCGCGTTATCCCCCCCTCGTAGATGTTCTCTCGCGCCCCCGTCCCCCGTTCGCGCGCGTCTTCACGGTCGCGTTATCTCTCTCTCCCTCGCGCGCGGTCTCTCGCGCTCCCGGCCCCCGTTCTTTCTCTCCCGTTCGCGCGCGTCTTCTCGCTTGGGGCCCCCATTCGCGCGCGTCTTCTCGCGCTTTTCACGCTATTACGTGCAAGCTTAATTAAATAAATTTATATTGTACATAGAAAATTTGCTTACCACCGCTGGATTTGAACCAGAAACCCCATGGCTCTTGAGTCAGTCACCTTCAGAATGCGGGCCATAGTCTCTTAATTTTAGACAATAGTATGTATACACTAAAATAGGTAAAAATACTGCAGGCTATTTACACAGGCTATTTACACAGTTAAAATTTACACAAAAACACACATAGGACACAGATTACACGGTGAAATTTGATATAATGGGTCTCCACAAGATGAACAAAAGAGACCATCCATGAGAATATACGGACATATGTCGTGTCGGCGAACAGCGTATAACATTGAGAACAATCCGTGTATTCTGACAATGCATGACGCACAAAACTTCGTATGTCCAGGAGTGAAATAAGAGTATATGCAACACATCTTTGTCAGAGGATTTAACGCATTAATTTCTGCTTGATTCAACACTCGGAAAATTTCGTCCGGAATATCCTCATCAGCCATTTCACTATCATAACATGAATCGTCTGACAATATTGCATCATCATCAACTTCCATTCCTTCCTTTTCATTCACTTCCATTTCTTCAGGCACTTCCATTTCTTCATCGTTTGCTTCAACTTCCATTCTTTCTTCTCCTTCAAACTGCAATTCTTCGAAATCCATTTTATATACACTTTGCATTATATACACTTGCACTCACGACTTTTAATTCTAATGTTTATGGCCTGCGAGCTATACAGCTCTTAAGATGGCGAACCAATTGTCTGTATAAGCCGCACAAACAAGCACGCCAACCGACTCTTACTTCTAGTCCTCGACTACTGAGCGTACCATCAAATTCATCCTTCTATATCCCACTATTGTCACATCGTTTGTTTGTCATATCTAATTTCACCATGATCTCAGCATCCATACATTTGGGCCTCACGAAAAATCTACAATGTGCAGTTTTGCACGTGTGTGATGAAGTCACCGCGAGACACGTATGTTCATGAAAACGATATCGCGCCATTAACTTTCAATGGTTTAATCTGTACAACTGCTATTGAACCGCTATCAAACTTCTTTAAAACAGCTATCAAACAACAACTAAAAACAGCTATCAAACAACTAAAAACAACTAAAAACAACTAAAACAGCTTTAAAAACAGCTATCAAACAACTATCAAACAACTAAAAACAGCTTTTGAACAGCTAAAACAGCTTTTAAATAGACTTTAAACAACTAAAAACAGCTATCAAACAACAACTAAAAACAGCTATCAAACAACAACTAAAAACAGCTATCAAACAACTAAAAACAGCTAAAAACAACTAAAACAGCTTTAAAAACAGCTATCAAACAACTATCAAACAACTAAAAACAGCTAAAACAGCTTTTGAATAGCTTTTAAACAACTAAAACATCTATATTATATTACAAACTATGTGGGAAAAGGAAATAAAACATTTTATATATACATACATAGTTTATTTAAAAAAATCATAATTTTTTCTGGTGTCGCGACCACCAGTTACATATTTTTAATACATTTTGTAATGCGCAATCCTTAACATGTTTTTCACATCTTATAGTATTAGTAACATCTAGATTATTTAAAGATTCGATATCTTCGTAATCGGCATCCAAAGTCTCAATGTTTAGATTTGTTCTAGCTTTATTCTCAAGTAGATCCATCAGCCATTCTCGTTTCTGGCATCCCTTGACGTACACAAGAGTCGACGTCTCGTCGCCCTCTCCAAGCACGGCCGATGTAATTAAATGTTTTGCCATGCTGTATGACACGTTTCCATCCTCCCATCGTAGTCCATGGTGATTTGCAATCAACCAAGAAGCGCATGATTTGTCGGATTTCATGAGGAGACTCCATGGCATGGGACATGTAAAAATGTAATGCGCCAAAACGGTCCCGTTTCTCAGAACCGCCACCTCCTTTACGACAAATTTAATCCCGACGGTGAAGCCTTGCAGATCGACAAACGTTGGTACGATCATGACGAAACGACGGAGCAATCTGTATCTTATCGCGGTACATCAGTGTATCTTATATCGCAATACCCGCTGATATTGCAATTTACATGATTTTGCGCACTACGTTCGACAATGGACAGTATTCGATTACGCGATTATGCAAAATGAGACAATAGGCGGTAGTATTTGCCGGTACATTCTCTTTGCAGTCAAATTCTATTCGCACATCCACGGTGGCGCTCTTGACAGATTCGTTTTGTCGCGAGCAATCGATGACAACAAAAAGTCCTTCCATCAGGAATGTATACAAGCTGCAAAGCGTATCATTGGAATCGTATCCGTAATAAGCTTTACGAAAACGCGCATACATATCGAAAAGGACGGCGTATCGATTTTTGCCAAAATCCAGATTCAAGTCGTCGTACGGATAAAATTCAGAGTTTAGATAAAGTTTCACGTTGGTCAAGTTACAGTCATCGAATACGCTAACATTTTGAGACATGATATTCTTGCGCCCGGTCTGCAGCGCAAAGATAACGTATCGCGGCTTCTCCAGCTGAGTCGTTGTTTTGACGGCCCACGAATGCTTGGTCGTGCTCTGCAACATGGGGTACTCGTACAGATCCCACGAACGGAAACTAACACTAAGATATCGCCCGCTTTCCAAGGCCCGTAGCATGGATAGCTTATTGATCTCGTTTAATGTGACGTGAGGCATTCGCCACTGTACTTTAAACAATTCAATTTCCGGCTCCGTTGCCGGATTTCCCACAATGCAATTGTTGTCGCTGCGCGCTCGTATCAAAATTAATTCGTGACGAGCGTTAACAACCACGCGTTTGTAATCCTCGCAAAAGCCCAGCAACCTCTTGAGCGGTACGCAAAAGTTGAAGTATCCTTCCGGTATGCTCGATGAAACGTCCCATCCAGCATTCCGCATGAGTTGAGAATCATTATACGATAGCGATACATAGTTCTTGATTGTACTGGTTATTCCAACGTTTCTATTGCGATCAATCTCCACACCGTTGAGCTCGTATCGAATCTCATCGAACATGAACGCTGCACAATTATTCGCAAGCGTTGTCTTAGACTCGTCATTCCTTTTCTTTATCGTCAATCTTCCTTCAACGTAGAGAAAGCTCTCGCACGGCAACGTGTATAAATCCTGCTGTTGTATGGGTATTCTTATCTCATCGTTATGTCCAAACGTTGTGTTGGCGTACGGATTGTACGTGTGTGTCTCAATCTTGACGACGCTGTCGTCAAAGATCGGTTCACCTCCAATGTTTAAGATATTAGCCATTTCGTACGATGAAACCCAATGATTTCAGAAATTCAACGTTCGACGCAGTGAGTTTCTTCTTTGGCGATCGGATTGTCTCTCTAATTTTGTTTCTCGTCTGTTGCACCTGCTCAGCTTCGTTCAGTACGAGCATCTCACGTTATCGCTGTCGTCTTCGTACATGCAGTCTAACGGTGATCTCCTCTCCACGAAAATCAATCAATCGGCCGTCCTGATCCACGACGCGAAGCGTCAAGTCCGAAATGCTCCGTACGATGATCGGAAGGTAAATGATCTGTGCCGGCGTTTCCGATATCTCATATCCTGGAGGCACACTCGGTGAAAACTCGTGTATCGTGTGCACGTACTTGTCGTTGCTGTACGCACCCGCGGTCACGTTACACTCTATGCGAATGATGTTTACGTTGATGATATTTATCGGAACATCCGATTCGTGCCATTGTCGCGACTCCAGCACGCGATTCGCTGAAAATCCCAGCAGCGATCCAATGTTGTTCGGTTTGGTGAAATTTATCCGATAAGCGCACTTGATCTCGCTCTTCATCGTATTGTTATTAGCCCGAATAATAATCAATGGGTGCGGTTCATCTTCGTTTATCGAGACATTATTGGATTGATTCCATAAAAAAGCGCGTTTCAGATACATGTCTATATCACGCAGTTCGTACGATCCTTCGGGAATGGTAATCTCCTTGTCGTCGTCATAGTAGAATTTATTGTTCGACGAATTTACATTCGGTATCGTGTGATAGGTTTCAAAATCTGTCAGACCGAGCTCGTAATCGCCATCGCTCAAATCAACGGCGGGAAAGTAGCTTACCGCGAGGATGCTGCTCTTGCCGGTGAGCGTAAATGTCAGTGACATGTTTGAATGAATACTGAGATTCAACAGCGTAACGCCGGTCTTTAAATTGATTGTCAGCCGACTGTCGAAAACGCAGACACAGTTGTCCACAATTGCTCTGATCGTATCGCTGATATGGCGTGCGATTGTACTCTATTACATTGTTCTCTAGATACTGCGCCAATTCTCTCGGTGGTCGAAGATTGCCAAAACTGTCGAAATATATGGCACGATCTCCCCTCTTCGCGTACGCCACCCAGTGAGTACCCGGTCCCTCATTATTATCCAAATTCACGATACCGCTTTCGTTTCGACGTACACCGCCGATCGGTAACGAGTCGCGCATGAAAATACCTCTAAAATATGGAATGCGCATACGTTTTGCCAATTGTTGCAGTTGTACGTTAGTAGTTACACCCTTGGGGATTTGTAACATCTCTTCGACGTTTTATTTTCTCGAGACTCCCCGTCCGCGTTTGTACGGAGCGAGATAAAGTCCGTGACCTTCCATGGCGCGATTGTGACGTTGCATCTCTTCCAGCTGACGCCGCGCGGCTTTGTTATCGTTCACGGCCTTTGCGACTCCCGCCGCTCCGCCGACCAACGAGCCGAGAACCCCTAATAACGGCAGGATCGGTAGGATACCGCCGCGTTTCGCTACCGGAAGCTTGTTCTTCTTCTTTTTCTTCGTTTTCAAACCCATACCGAGTTTCGTTTTAGCCTTCATGGCCGCCCAGACGGCTGTAGCTGCAGCTCTCTCTCCGAGAGTCGAATCGTTCGCGGTGACACGTTTTCGCGCTTTCGCGGCGAGTATATTGTCTGCCGCGTGTCGTTCTGCAAGATCGCTGCTACGCGAGTAGGCTATGTCGTGCTCGCGACACGCTGCGTTCAATGGATTAATACCCCGATCACCTCTTGCCAATCGTGTTTCTAAATGAGTTCCCGGACCGCAAAATTGATAGCCGGGAATGTGTAATTCGATCGGAAGCGCGTTTATCGCGCGATTCAACAGACCTCGACCTATCTTCGGCGGCATTCGCCGCAGTTTTTTATCAACGGCGGCGGACCGTCGATGTGCGTTTGCTGACACGGCAAATTATAATGTATTAAACAGCGACGGTATTGCTGAACCTCCGAATCTGCCTTGATATGTTCGGGAAGCTTATCCCACAAATAATCTATATGATTATAAAACTGCCGTAGTAAAATGACCTTTGGTATATACTTTAACTGCTCGACGGTTAAATCGTAAATATCGCTGTTATCCGACACGAGCGAAAACATTTTAAAGACTGAGCATCTCAGCTCTACGCGCCTCTATAAATAGGCCAGCTTTCTCGATATTGTTTTTCATTCGTTGTGGAGGGGAGGTAAAATGCGGTTCGTACGACAATCGCGGACGATCAAAGTGACAAACTTTGACGATAGGATACAGTTAACGAAAGAGGTACGCAAACATGGAGACATGCTACCGATTTCTATACGCGGTATCATCTGCGGTCCGTCGAATTGCGGCAAGACAAACGTCTTGATAAGCTTGCTGGAAAGTCCGCACGGTGTACGTTTCGAGAACGTGTATGTGTACTCGAAATCGTTGCAACAGCTGAAATATCGATATTTGGAGAATATACTAACACCGATAGAAGAGATTGGTTACTTTACGTTCTCGAATAACAGCGACGTCATTCCACCGAGCGAGGCGCTCCCGAATTCTATTTTTATCTTTGATTACGTGGCGTGCGACAAGCAGGATACGATAAGAGAATACTTTGCAATGGGCCGGCACGCGGACGTTGACTCCTTCTATCTTTGTCAGACGTATGCAAAGATACCGAAGCATCTTATACGCGACAACGCGAATCTATTGATTCTGTTTAAACAGGATGGTACCAATCTGAAACACATATTCAACGATCACGTAAACACAGATATGTCATACGATGATTTCAGTAAATTGTGTCACACATGTTGGCAACAAAAGTATGGATTCGTGGTGATAGACAAGGACAGCGCGATTTCAAATGGTCGATACAGAAAAGGATTTAACGACTTTGCGATACCGAAACGTGGTTAGTTGTTGTCGACGCGCCGATTGAACAACGTTATCGCAACATGGACAGCAGCGAGGAGATTAGAGAGCGCGAGAGGATAGCAAATCAAATTGTGAAAACGAGCGATTCGATTCGCAAAAAATATCACGCCTTGAAAACTGGTAAAATGGAGGAAGATATCGCGTTGGAGAGACACTTTAAGCCCATCATCGAGCCTCTAAGGCAGATTGCCGAAAACACCGTTGGCAAAGAATCTGACGTGTCAAAGATTGAGAATGAAACGGCGTGGGAAGACGAAGAGCCAAAGTTTAAACGAAAACGACCAAACGCCTCGTTTAACGACTCTGTAATGGCTTCAACTCCGGTTATGTTGAAACGATCGATAAATGTGCCATCTAATTTGAGCGAAATAACCAAAATTTTACAACCGCATAAATCGAAACGATCGACAGGTCCATTGAATGAACCACCGATAACCTCTGCGCCTTCCGTGCAACCCACAATGCTCGAATCACTCGCAAACGAAGATGTTTTTGAAACCACGGATGACTCAATCGTGACGTCCGTTCGACAGCAGTTGCAAACATCCGAGGGTCGAGAAACGTTGCGAGATCACTTTGGTCTATTGGGCCAAAAGTACGTCGGGGCAGTTCTGAGCGGCGATCAAGAAAGCGGTATAGACACCATGTACGGCGTTTATTTCAGCAACGATGGAATGATGCTCGGTAATAAACGTTTTGACGTGAACAACGCGGACAACATAATTATCGACGGCATACGATACGCTGGCACACGCGGTCTTTACGAGTTGATTTTTAAGAAATTTCCCAATGACGATATCTACACGGAGGACGATATGCAAACATACAAGAGCATTCTGTTGACGACGAGTGCTCATAAACGCAATTATGATGCTCACGCTCAAATAAATGGCAACAGGGGATACAAGCACACACAAATAATCGCACCGTTGATTTCGGGTAAAAAAGCTGGAAAAGGTATACCGCGTGCCATGACATTAAACGGCAACAAGATCGACCATATAATTGCATCGTCGATTTCGGGTAAAAAAGCTGGAAAAGGTATACCGCGTGCCATGACATTAAACGACAACAAGATCGACTATGTTCATTGGGACGATCCCAACGAGCTTGTAGATCGTCTCCGATTGCTCGAAGCTTCGCGCCTAGCGGGTCACACCGGTCACGATAACGAGATCCTGTCGATTATCGAGGAACTTCGCGAGGCTGGACCTATTATAAATTAAACCGCGCGTCGGCGAGTCATTCAATCAACATCGAAATGCCGATCAACAAGTTTGGTATATCGCTCGGAAGAGGCGGTGCGGAACCGTACTATCAATGGAGCGGATTAATCAGAAATTACGTGCGCGATAACGCTCTTTGCATGGTCGCCACCGACTTTGACGCGAAATCGCGCAAGATTCGACGGATAGCGCCGCCTGTAGATGATGGCGATGCAGCCAATAAACGTTACGTGCAGCAGAGCGTGCAAATTTTGAAAGATCAACAGGGGTAAATTGAGAGAAAGATGGCCGCATTCCAGAACAACGTGCAAATTACCCTAAACGAACTTCAAAAGATGATTTAAGATGTAATTGCGAATCATCGCGAATAGATAAGAACGTACATCTGATCTCTGCGTCAGTTGCGCGTCAGCGTCATGGCTAGTAAGAAGCAATCAACTGAGAAACGGAGGCTGGTGGAAGAATTACACGCTCCTGCGAGAAGAAATTTTTCGCGAAGACGCGTCATAGTGCACGGATACGATGACCTGTGGCAGGCGGATATGGTCGAGATGCGTCCATACACGCGATTCAACAGAGGCTATTACTACATACTCACCGTTATCGACGTGCTGAGCAAGCACGCATGGGCCGTACCGCTCAAGGCCAAGAGCGGAACCGAGGTTACTACGGCGATAGCGAAAATAATTCGAGACGGCGGAAGATGCCCGAAAAATCTGCAGACTGACAAGGACAAAGAATTTTACAACGCAAACGTGCAGAAACTCTTGAAGAAACATAATATCAATCACTATTCGACCTATTCCGTAATGAAGGCATCGGTCGTTGAACGATTCAATCGCACGCTCAAGAACGATATGTGGAAAATGTTTACGCTCAACGGAAATTACAAATGGATCGACTCGCTGCCGGGTCTCGTATCGGATTACAACGCGCGAAAGCATCGAACTATCGGCATGCGACCCATCGATGTTACCCCCGCGATCGCCGACAAGCTCCTAACAACGGTGTACAGCCACGTAAAGATCGCTGCTTCCGCGCGATTCAAAGTGGGCGACTCGGTACGCGTGAGTAAATTCAAGACAATCTTCGAGAAAGGATACACGCCAAATTGGACCACGGAGGTGTATAGAATCATCAAAGTGCAGAAAACTAATCCCGTGACGTATCTATTGGAAGATTCCTGCGGAAAACCCGTCGCCGGCGGCTTCTACGAATACGAGTTACATCGCGTTGCTAATCCCGACGTGTATCTCGTTGAAAAAGTTTTGCGCAAAAGGGGGGATAAGGTTTATGTAAAGTGGTTAGGATTTGATAATTCACACAATTCATGGATACACAAGAATAATGTATTGTAAAAATTTATTACAATATAAAAACATATTATACATACAAATGAGTCATTTATTTTCATACATATCTAAATGTATTTACAATTGTATTTTACAATGGTATTTTATAATGCCCCCATGGCAGCGTCTCGGTAGAACCGGGTATAATGTATCGTTTATCATCGTACGGACTTAGAGCTATTTTCGTTTCGGACACGGTGTATACCTCGTGCTGTTTGGATCTTATGCAGGTCTGCTGTCGCGTCATTTCAATTTCGTCGCGCAGACACCGCGTGTAATCGTCGAACGTTATCGACCTGGCTACGACGTTACTCTTAGCTTTTTTCGTATCTTTCTTACCGTCTACTCGCAAGGCGTACATCTTTGCTCTAAGCCCGACGAATTCGGTCATTATCGCACCGTTATTTTCGTCTTTCATTAAGCCCGGAACTTTTTTATTGGCGAGTGGGATACCGTACGCATTATCGACCGCGTAATCGCTAGTGTCAAATCTAATAATGTGGCGCTTCATGGTGTCATACACATCTTCGCACTCGATGTGATAAATTCGACTGTTCGTATCGGTGTACGTGACTTTACACTTGTCGCGATACAACGGTAACATGTACTCGTGATGAAATTCGTACAAACATGTCTTGGATATATCGAGGATGCACATACCCACGTAGATTGGTTTGTCGAACTTCACCTCGAGTTTTCGCATTTCTATTGCTACTAAATTCTCCGAAAAGACGCTTCGGCTATGAAAATTTGTTTTCGCGATCAATGCCTCCGCGCCGTATCTACCCTCTTAATGAGTCACGAGTCGCACGTCAACGTGATTGCGCACATTCTCCATGGTTTTGCCAAACACAGCGTTGTTCATCAATTTGTATAAATTTTTCTCGAAATCATTTTTGGCCAATGTTCTAAATTTCGTATTAAGTTCTATATAATCGCGAAGCCATGGAGATTGCGCGAATTTCAATATGCGGTGAATCTTTGATATACGGAGACCGTGACGAGTGCACTGCTGCAGGTTGCGATAATGTATGACATAACGTTTTTTATCGTATAATGTTGCGAGGAGCTTGTCCTGCCGCTTACCGGGTGGTTTATCGCGCGTCGGACAAAACGGTAGGTCAGTGTGCGCGTCGTGAAGATGTTGCGGATATTCCAAGTCGACTTCGAGAATGTAGCCTATCGTGGAATCCACCGCAACATCCATAACATTAAAATCGGTTACGTCGTCGACCCATTGAAAATCTGCGTAAGGCAATGGTTGACACATTGCCCAGCCGTATAAGTTGTTTACGTCAAAATACATCAGATATGACGACGGTTTCGATGGATCGTACGACTGCATGTACTTGTTGTTGGCCAGCGCGTATCTGTTTGAACATTGACTCAAACCGCCGCGTATACCGCGTTCGATAAACATGACCATGTCAATGTCGGTGAGCAAATCGAAATTGATACGCGTATGCTTCAACATAGCGTCCCACGTAAAACCTGGTAGAGTATAATAATATGCCGGATCGAGTCCATAACTCGCGACGCAGCTATCGCGAAAATTTTCAAAGATATCGGCCAACAGCAATACATCGGTTTTGAGATATAAATCGCTGTAGTCACCGAGCGTTCGAATGGAGAACCGCTGCCAGACGTTGACGGCGTGCGCGTAATCGCTCTCGGATACGGTGCCACCTGTCAATGAACTATAAAACGAGTCGCGCGGTGGTAAACACGAGTCCTCCAACTTTTTGACGCAGTCAATGTACTCATACGGAAATACGCCTTTTCGTGTCAGCAAATCAAAATTTTCTGCGGATATTTTACAAAATTCGCGTTGCAATATTCGCAGTTTATCCTTGCTGAGATAAGATGCCAATTTGTCGAGACTAGCGGTGAGAAACTTGTACGAATCGATAAATCGCAATTTGACGCAAGTTTTCTTATCTTTATCTTCGGTGCTTTTAACGTTTTTTGTAAATGAAATGTATTTCTCTTTTGTGATTGGGAGCAAGTCTACATGTCCTTCGTACGCTGTTGCTATTTCCGTTATAATAAAATGCGCGTCGTAGCCAGATAAATTATGAAAAACTATGGGAATGCAATGCGAATCTTTGTAGTTTAGATTACAGTTTGAGTGCGCGGGACCTCTGTACTGACCGGTCAGATGACAATGATCGCGTACTCGCACGTCGTCTGGCTCGAACGGTTTTTCGCACACGTGACAGTGCGTTGCGCTGTTAAACTTTTCCCACTCGTCTCGCGTGAAATCCGCCATGGGTATATTAGTGGACAAGATTGTCTTTACGTCGTGAGCTAAACGTCTTAGCTCCTCGGCGAACCACGCGACGCAATCCTTATCGCGACGAAACCAATACATTGATAGCGAGTCGTCATACGAGCAACGCACGTAGTACCCTATGCTAAACACGCGATGATGTTGATATGTGTACCTGGACGTTTCCGGATCCGCTTCCATCTTCTCCAGGGTACATTCAAGGTCGGCGTATACGATAAACGGAACTCGTTCCTTCCTGCCGTGATTCTTGAAAGCCAACCACTTGTCGTTATCGCTCGGTAACTTGATCGCGCAGTCGTTCATCTCCTGACAGTCGACGATGTGGGCTTCCAATTTCTCGCTCGTGTAGAAATAGTGCAAACATCTGTAAATAAAGAATTTTTTTTAAAATATATTTTTTACGTAAAAATTATTATTTATTAGGATGTATACTCACCGATCGCAAAAGTATTTCCGACCATGGTGCGTGCTCAGTTGCGAGCTCACGAGGCGGGACCAGTGATGTGATACCGGCCCGGTTTTTGGCGCATGCGCCCCCCTCCACTACGCACACAGAGTGACGCTCGGTCTATCGGTGTGTCGGCAGCGCTCGGCAGTGCCGAGCGAGAGGGAGAATATTACTCCCTCCTTGTCGCTCTCACTTAGCTCGCGCGCTCGACTGTCTACAATGCGACCGTTGGGCGCAAAAGTCTCGGGTCTTGGCGCGAAAGTGACGGGTTCGTCGAAGGAGGTTAGAGACCAACAATACCTACACAAGGTAAGTTAATAAGTATAACACTTATTTATATATTTGTGCAAGCTGCATGATGGATTCTGTTAGTCAAGGAGCTATTAAGAAACGTAGAAGTAGAGAATTTCAAAATGCCTGGCTAGATGAAGATATCTTTAAAGGATGGTTAGCTCCTCATCCTGCAGAAAATAAAGCATTTTGTATTGCATGCAATAAAACTATCAGATGTTGCAGAACAAATTTAGTTGAACATTCACAAACGGTCAGACATATCGATAACATAAAATCTTGTAATTATAAGACTGCTGATAATATTGATACCGAAAATAGCTTGTCACATAAAGATAACGTTAAACGCACAGAAATTAAATTATCAACTTTTTTTTCCGAGCATAATATAGCCTTTCAACTCGCGGATCATTTATCACCTTTGATAAAAGATATTTTTAAAGATCCCAAAGTTGTGCAAGATTTTTCATTAGGTCGAAATAAGTGCGCAAGTATTGCTAAAAATGTCACTGCAAAACGGGAAATTGAGACAATAGTAAAATATTTAAAAACTTGTAAATTTTCTATTCTAATAGATGAGAGTACGGATATCTCAGATACTAAATTAATGTGCCTTCTTGTTCGATATGTATCACCTTCGAATAAAAAAATTACAACTCAATTATTAGAATTATTATCTTTAGATGCAAGAGATTGTTCCGCGAATAAAATTTTTGAAATATTTAAAAAATGCTTAGAAGAAAAACATATTCCTATAAAAAATATTGTTGGAATGGCATCCGATAATGCGTCAGTTATGATTGGACGTAAAAATTCTTTTATGAGTCGTCTTAAAGTAGAAGTTCCAAATTTAATAACACTAAATTGTATTTGCCATTCATCCGCGATTGTAGCCAGTAAAGCTTGCAAAAAGTTACCTTCTTCTTGCGAAGATTTGATTAGAGGAGTTGCCACTTACATTTTGGGCAGTGCGAAGAGATGTGCAATATTGGGTGAATTCCAAGATTTTTTTGAACTTGAACGAAAAAAAATATTAAAATTGTCAGAAACTAGATGACTTTGTTTACAAAAGTGCGTTGTTAGACTCTTAGAAAATTGGGAAGTCTTGAAAAATTATTTTTTGTTAGCAACAGTAGAAGATAAATTAAAATTCGCGGAAAATATATTACAATATTTAAATGATAATTCCATTAAAGCATATTTGTTGTTTCTCAAATACGCATTAAATTATTTTAATAATTTTAACGCACTATTTCAATCGCGTAACATTTTAATCCATAAATTATACGAAAGCAGTCAACAAATAATTCGTCAATTAGCCGACAATTTTTTAAAGTACGATAATGTAGAAAATATTTCAATTTCAGAGTTAGATAATAATGTACAACATATAGATAACATACGTATAGGACCGGAATGTGAAAGTTTTTTAGAAACATTATCTTTGGAATGCGCGCAAGAAATTAAATTGAAATGTTTGGACTTCTATGTTACGGCAGTTCGAGAAATGCTAAAGCGTCTACCTTATAACGATGAATTTTTTAAACAGTTAAGTTGTCTAGATCCTAAAATTGCTCTTTATAAAGAAGGTAGAAATAAAATTAAATATCTAACTCATATTGCTAAGCAAGTAGAACATGTTAACATATCAGATTTAGCTTTCGAGTGGGACATATTACCATCAAGTTTTGACGAACAACAAAAAATACAGTTAGCTTCTTTACAAATAGATGAAATGTGGAATAATATATTACAATGTAAAAATTTTGACGGGAAAAAGTTGTTTCCAAATTTAGAATTATTAATTGAAGTAGTCCTTTGTTATCCTCATTCCAATGCCGAGGCTGAAAGAATATTTTCTATTGTTACAGATGTAAAAAGTAAGAAAAGAAATCGATTGTGTAATAATACTCTTTCTTCAATTTGTGTAATTCGATCAAGTTTTCAAGCTAAAAACATTAATTGTATTAACTTTCAACCTAACGCGAGGCATTTTGAACTGCATAATGCGCAAAATTTATATAAAAATCAATGCACATCTGATAATGCTTAATATTTTTTGTATTATTTTGCACAATACTTTTGAATTTTTACATCTAGCCCATCTAGCCTATATTTTCTTTCTGCATGCTGCACATTATTATTAATTTTTATTTTATTTTTCAGCGTTCAATTACTATATACATATTAAATGTTTATTTTGTTTTTCAGAGTTTATTTTTCATATATTATCTATATATTTTTAATAAAATATGTGATAAAAATGTGATATAAAATAGTAATAAGTATGTGATAAAAGCCAAAGATGCAATATTTTATTTTGTAAATTATTATTTATTTCTGTTATTGAACATGTTTTAAAAATTTATTGTAACATGTTGATTACAAATAATTTTTATTTTATTACTAAATGTGCTATTTCTCTGTATTAATTTGCAAATTTTTCTACTTATATTAATTTATGACAATATTTATAAAATATGTTTATTTTGTACTTTAGAGAAATGTATTTTTTTTAAATGAAAACTGGTAAGGTTTTTGGCAGTTTTCCTTACCCTTGCAACGAATGTTGGTTTTCTTTAATAATTCTGCAAAATTAAATATCCTATTGTAATGAAAGCCCTTCCGTATCGAGGTTAGGCTTGGTGTCAGGATTGAGGGCAGCCAGAAAGGATTCCACGGGGACGTAGTAATTAGAACACACAACTTAGGCGCGAGGACTTTATTCAGTATCTCCGCGTTACGTGCGACCTGGTCGGTGGTCGTGAGGCAATTGTTGCAGCCGCTGCTGCCGAACGCGAGAACCCGCGCAGAGCCGATCGCTGTCGACCAATCATCGGCCTTCGCCAATGGGCGTTGCCGCCGCGTACGCCCTCTCGACCGCGCGCGCTACCTGAGCGCCACCAACGTCTCCAGCCAATGGGCGTTGCCGCCGCGCACGCCATCTTAACCGCGCGAAATACAAACGCGGCCTACGTCCTTGGCTGACGTTTACAGCTCGGCCATTCCTGACGTGGCATGCGACCCGAATGCTCAGTATCGCATGAAAAACATATTATGATCTGATAACACATACATGAATCTGAAAACATTTGTGGTATTTATTACATTGCGGATATACTTATAATCTAAATCGGATTCGCCGATTATTCTAGAAATAAAAATAAAATATTAAATTTCAAAAAGAAAAAAAAAACAATAATAATTGAAGACATGGATATTTTTTGGTAAAATAATTACAGCCATTTGTCAAAATTTATGATTTATAACGAACTTAATATTATTTAGTCTTATATTTAACAAAATAGTATTTAATTTAAAATTAATTGTAAGAAGAAAAGAGACCTAAGGTTTTTCCTTTTCCAACGGTTTTACCCAAGGTTTTATTCTGTCCGGGGACAAGATAGAGTTATAAGGCTTCTGCGTAATGTTAAAACCTGGAATATCAGTAATTACATAACGATTTTTGTTAAGCACTTTTGATATTAAATAAGGACCTTTGTATAGTGGCTTAAGCTTCTTTTCTTCACCGGGTTTTAAAGTAGTATCTCTAATGAGAACGTAATCGCCCTCATTATATTTGGACGGTTTCTTATGTCTTTCATCGTAGTACATCTTGTTGTAGTTCTTAATACTATTAGTCGCTTCTATAGCTAATTTACGACTAGCTTCGCGATCTTCTTCCAATTCTAAGTCAGATTTTGCTATGGATCTGAGAAAATTAATCAACTCTACATCGGGATGATTTTTTAATTCGTATCCGAGAAGAATTCTTGAAGGTGTAGCTTTTAAAGCTGCATGAAACGTATTATTAATGGTATATTGCACCGCGCTTAAATGTTGATCCCACAATTGCAAGTCGTCTACAATTTTACGTAGGGAAGATTTCAGGAATCTATTTATGCGTTCCACCATTCCATTAGCCCATGGAGCCGCGACAGCAATTAGATGATGAATTATGTTTCTCTGTTGTATAAAAGAACTAAATTCTTGGGACGTAAAGGCTGTACCTCTATCTGAAATTATTGTATGTGGATTCCCAAAAACGTTGAAAATGCTGATCAAATGTTTTATGGCCTCCTTAGTGCCAGTCGATTTAGTTGCAAAAAGCCATGTAAAACGTGAAAACGCGTCAATTACCAAGAAAATATGTTTATTCCCTTCCTCCGATTGATTAATAGGACCAAAATGGTCAATATGTAGTATCTGCAGTGGACATTTAGGGGTATCCGTAATCTGAAGCTCGCCTTCGCGGCTGTTAGTTGAAGAACCAGCTATAAGGCACGTTAAACAATTTTCGATGTACGTCTGTACTTTTCTGCGAAGCGACGGAAACCAATAGTTTGAAAGGATACCCTGTACTGTTTTGTCCAGACCACAATGAGACATATTGTCATGATATATTCGAATAATGTTCGTAATCATAGAATCTGGAATAACGAATAAGGATTTACCGGTATATTTCCTAAATACAAGTCCATCTATGAGTTCAAATTTGTCATCGTCCCGTATTTCCAGGGACTCCGCAATTGACTTAATCTTTGCATCTTGCAATTGTTTAAATTGTAATTCTTTTTCTAGAGGAAATGACTCGGTAAGAGCTACAACACGACTAAGCGCGTCCACATGCGCCATGCGGCGACCTTCCCTATGGATAACCCTGAACTGGTAATTTTGAAGTTTAAGTGTCCATCTCGCAATGCGAGGGTTAAGATATGCTTTATCGACTGCGAAAACTAAAGCGTGGCAATCTGTGACTACTGTGAATTCTAATCCATATAAATAAATATGGAATCTTTCGATTGATCTAACTACCGCTAGTGTTTCCAGTTCGAAACTGTGATAACGGGACTCAGCGTCATTTGTGGTCCGACTGAAAAAAGCCACTGGGCCCCATTGTCCTGATTCTTGCTTCTGAAGCAAAATACCTGCGATTGCAACAGCGCTCGCATCTGTATGTAACTCTGTCGGAGACGAGGGGCTATAGAGCCGTAAAACCGGGTATGCTGTGAGTAGATCTTTAAGCTCATTGAAAGCTGTAAGACATTGATGGTCAAATTTAAAATTTGTATTTTTCCGCAGAAGTTTTTGCAGAGGACAGACTATAGTCGCGTAATTTTTAATAAATTTACGAAAATAATTAGCGAGACCTAGAAATCTTTGCAACTCAACTAATTTTCTAGGCTGAGGGAAATTTCTAATAGCTTCCGTGTGCCGTGCACTTAATGTGATACCCTCCGGTGAGATTTCATATCCCAAATATTCTATACGTTTTCTTAGAAATTTACATTTCTTATAGTTCAATGCGAAACCGTAACTTTTTAGCGCGATTAAAACTCGCTTGAGAATTTTAAGATTTTCCTCAATAGTCGCAGTAGCAATTAAAATGTCGTCCATGTACATTAATATTAGGTCTAATAATGCTCTCATCGCTGTTTTAAGTCTGCTCTGGAACTCCAGTGGGCCGTCACAGAATCCAAAAGGAACCTTGACGAACTCGTATTGCCCATCGGGTGTAGCGAATGCAAAAAATTTTGTACTGTCGGGATCGACATCTAACTGATGGAATCCATCCTTTAGATCTAATAGGGTGTAAACCGATTTACCCTTTAACCGAGTGAGATGATCCTCGATGACAGGAAACGGACCTTTCCGTTTTATTACTTTTTCATTTAACGGTCTAAGATCAATGCACAGCCTTAACGAGCCATCCTTCTTTTTTACCAATATTACTCGCGCACAATAGGGTGAAGTGCTTTCTTTTATAATTCCTCTTTTTAATAAATCATCCACAATTTCACGTAACTGTAAGCGTTCTGCCCACGCAAAACGTCTTGGCGCGAAGGCATAGATAGATTCCTCTTTTAGCCTAACCTTAACCGAATAAT
Source organism: Temnothorax nylanderi (assembly GCF_030848795.1). Lineage (NCBI taxonomy): Eukaryota > Metazoa > Arthropoda > Insecta > Hymenoptera > Formicidae > Temnothorax > Temnothorax nylanderi. The sequence goes on along the minus strand of NW_027249383.1, from coordinate 31,680 downwards.
TATCCTTTATCAAAGGAATATCAGAGTTCTCGACCCCTTGCACAACTTCAATTAATTGATCCTTCACAGCTTGCTCAAAATCTATTTGTATATCGTTCAATTGGTCAGGTGAATCCTCAATAATCTCCGCTGAAGCTACCTCAGAGAAAAGTCTGACTCTATCATTTACGTCTTCGGAAGACGGATTAATTACCACCGTGATTTTGTGACCTTCAATGAAGTCGCGACCAATGACGATGTCTGTCATGGACAATTTATCGTTTAACACATGAAGTTGTACAGTAGCCGAAAAGTCCGGTATAGCTTTTAACTTAAGCGAAGTATTAATTATTTTAGAAACTTTAATAGGAATGTTATTTATCGCCTTATACGCACGTTTAGGGATTTCAACTGATCCCGTATTCGCAAGAAATTTTTTACAAACAGTCGGATTTACAAATGAAATAGGACTACCCGTGTCCAATAACGCGACAAAGTCACAAGTAAAGCCATTTAATTCTGTTACCTCGATTAACGGGCTATTCGTAATAACCTTCCTACATGGTTTGTCCTCCACTAACGCAACGCAATCTGATGAAGACTCCTCCTCGTCCGATGGCTCCATCACTGCAGAAACTTTGGAAGTAGCCGCTGATGTGGCACCGGTCTTTGACGAAGGCTCCTTCTTCTTGAGCTTTGAACACTCATCTCTCGTGTGCCCTTTCGCTCGGCAATAAACACAAAAGGCGTCCTCCGGCATCTTCGCGTGATGATCAGTTTTCTTAGAAGTACTCTCCTCCTGCTTAGATCTCTCGAATTTCGGTTTTGCCACGGGTGATCTTCTTACACTACATGTTGTGGTAATATGATGCATTTTCTCTAAACAGTCGTCCACCGTGTCGATGTCCAGTGAAGCTGCTGTGCTCTTAATGGCGACATTGGTAATTCCGTCGATAAGGCAGTGAATAACACTATCTTCCGGTAGTCGTAGGCATTGCAACATGGCTATCTTCTCCATTGCATACTCCTGGAAACTTTCCTTGGAGAAGAGCCATTTCCGCTCCTCTACCTTCTTTATTACATTGCCAAAAAGGATTCTTCTTTTGAAGCGTCGAACGATAGCCGTTTTGAAGTCCGGCCAGGACCTGACTACACTGCCTGAACTCAGGTCAAACCATTTGCGAGCTACTTTATCTAATTTTGATGTAGCCGCTGATAACATCGCAACAGGTGGCAGCTCGTGAATTTCGGCAATGCTCTCGATTTTTTCTATCCAGAGCTCTACGTTTTCTTGTTTGGTGCCCCCGAACTGAGGTATTTGCGACGATAGAAATTTGGAAGCGTTCGTCGTTGCTGATGAAAACTCTGACGCCTGGGAGTTGAAACTTCGCGGCGTCTCAGTTGCTGGGCCTCGACGACGGTCATTCACTATGCAAGAGAGTAACCGGTCTAAATTTTCTTGATGTATCCTATCTCGCTCTTGTTGCGTCCTCATCTGTGCCGCAACCAAATCGCATAATTGAGCAACGACCGGATCCCTGCTCAAACTCAGCTGGGACGTTATTGGAGGATTTGTCTGTTCCGCCTGCGTGAAATCTAAAAACGGTGGCGTTGATGTATGAACAGCCGGTGTGGAGGGACCGAAGGCTTGCTGTATTTCTACAGAAGCTGATGTCTCACGGTTTCTTCTTTCCGCAAAGTCGATGAGTAGATCCATACATCGACCATGATTGTCGGGCACATTTTGTATCCCTTGACTACGTAATTTCTCTTGAATCTGAGGCAGCGTAAGAGTTTCTAACCGCTCGCGCGTGTAGGAATCCAATGCTCTTGTGCCTGGTATTCTCCTTTCCAACGCCTCTATTAATTTATTTATACACCCCTCTCGATCATTAGGAATGTCTGTGACTCCATGCTCTTGAAGCTCTTGTTGCAATCGGGGCAGAGTATATGCCTCAAATTGCTCACGCGAAGCCATTTTGTTGAACGAGCACGAGTTGATCACGAGCCGATCACGAGTCTCGCGCGCCGTAACTTGTCCGAACGTGTCCGTGTCGGTTACACCGATTCACCAAGATGGCGGACAACGAACGCGGGAACGGTGATATGGCGCGCTTCTCTCGCGCACTCACTTATGTGAAATGTCTTGAAATTAATGTTTCCACAGACCGAGAACGACCGTCGGCTCACTTTTGCAATATGATGACTCGGTCAACGCACTGTAACAGACCCGATATGTGTCTATACGGAAATCTTCCGTAATGGCGGTCGGCCAACGCAGAACAGCGTGGAGACAATGCGCACTCGCGCGAGCTTCACGAACGTTCTAGCTCACCGACACTGAGCTGTAGACAAACGATGCGAGACTGCAGGAACAACGGCAGAACGACGCGCACTTGCGTACTTCTCCGTAAGAAGTTCCAAAGTCGGCACGGATACCTCGATTTAGCGAAGCCGTAACGTGTTCGAACCGGTTACCCCTTGATATGGCGGTGAAACCGTTACCGAACTGAGAGTCAACGGTAGAACAAACGCATACGCGCACTTCTCCGTAGAAGACTCGAGCTCGTACGAATTACTGAGTCGACGTCCGCGGATGCATCCCACTTCTGAGCTGTAATGAAAGCCCTTCCGTATCGAGGTTAGGCTTGGTGTCAGGATTGAGGGCAGCCAGAAAGGATTCCACGGGGACGTAGTAATTAGAACACACAACTTAGGCGCGAGGACTTTATTCAGTATCTCCGCGTTACGTGCGACCTGGTCGGTGGTCGTGAGGCAATTGTTGCAGCCGCTGCTGCCGAACGCGAGAACCCGCGCAGAGCCGATCGCTGTCGACCAATCATCGGCCTTCGCCAATGGGCGTTGCCGCCGCGTACGCCCTCTCGACCGCGCGCGCTACCTGAGCGCCACCAACGTCTCCAGCCAATGGGCGTTGCCGCCGCGCACGCCATCTTAACCGCGCGAAATACAAACGCGGCCTACGTCCTTGGCTGACGTTTACACTATTTTGAGTCATTATTTGTTTTCTTGAAATTATTTCAGCTCCCTTTCCCTTCTTTCAGCGTATCTTTAAGTCTATTATTATTAAATATACATTATATTTTATAATAAAATATAAGTTGCAAATATATTAAACTTTTTGCTTTCGTGAAAAAAATTTGTTTTCAGATATCTTTGGCAAAGTGTTTAGAATGTTCTAATCTAAAACGTCGAAAAATCACTTATGTACAAAATGTCCGTGTGTATGTGTGTGTGTGTGTGTGTGTGTGTGTGTGTGACGCTTTTGTTGTCCGTTTATGCTCTAACTTTCGTAATTTTTGAGATATCGGGATGCATTTTTTTTAATCGATAGAGTATCATGTAAGGAAGGTTGGGATTGAATTTGGCGATGATTGGTAAAACTGTTCTTTTCTAATAAAATTTAGAATTTTTGTTGAAATGTTTGTGGTTGCTCTAACTTCCGCAAATTTTAAGATATTGGGCTGTTTCTAATTTTATTATATTCTTCAGTCTTTTCTACCTCTATTTTATATACAATTTAAGATTTATATCAATTAGAAACAAAGCCATGCGATCCAAGCCTAGGTCTTTTTGGCAGCCTTATATTAGTTTGTGTATACATATATACTATATACTATATACTATATATATATACACATAAATTTTCCAAACTACTGCGCGCCGATTAAATTTTCGGACTTAAAACTCAGTAATTGTTAGAATTAAAAACCCTTCCCTCCCCGGAATTAAATCGACTCGATTTAATTAATCGGCGCGCAGTAGTTTGGAAAATTTATATGTGTATATATATAGTATATATGTATTCACAAACTAATATAAGGCTGCCAAAAAGACCTTAGGCTTGGATCGCATGGCTTTATTTCTAATTGATATTATCGTTACGATCCTATTTTTCTTATTATAATTTAAGATTTAGTTGATTAGATTCAGTTTTATACGCGATCAAAAAGGTCCATATGCAAAAGTCCATATATGGACCATGTATCCTGAACTCCCAAAGTTAATATCGATTTAACATTGCGTCAATTGTTAAATTCCACTTGTGCTACTAAGCTGACCTTTTTTCAATTCATAAAAAGGTTAAATTTAAAATGAAAAAGAAATTGTGCAAATTAGAAATTTGCACTTTGCTTCTTCAACAAATTGAAGTGTGCGATTTGGAAATTTGCACATAGCAAAGTCACAATTTTGAAGTGAGAGAATAGGAAATTAGCAAATTGAATTCAATGTATTGTTACGCGTTTAAAGCTTCTTTCTGAGGAACCTTGTATTTTATTAGATGCATAATTTTTAGTTTGGCTTCCTCATAGAGGAACCTTTTTGCGCGTAACAATACGTTGTGGATTCAATTTGCTAATTTCCTACTCTCTCACTTCAAAATTGTGACTTTGCTATGTGCAAATTTCCAAATCGCACACCTCAATTTGTTGAGGAAGCAAAGTGCAAATTTTTAATTTGCACAATTTCTTTTTTAAAGTTTTTCATAAAGTTTACAGGCTGCATCTTCTTCTTGCTGTCTTCCTGTAAGTCTATCTGCCCCTGTCCTTCCTTAACTTTTTTAAATTATATTTTTTCGTTTATATTAATTTTATTCCGGAATAAACCAAATTTGACGAATTTTTTGCAATCATTTCTAATCAACCAAATCTTACAGAATTATATATGAAATAGGGGTAAAAAAGACTGAAGAATATAATAAAATTAGAAATACCCCCCGCGAATGCGCTGTTAGTTCGTTTCGGCCATCCATGTGAAGACACTGCGCTCTGCAAGATTTTCTGCTTATTCACTGTAATTTTGCTGGTAGTTTCGATAAGAGGTGAGTAATATAATATTTACATTACATAATTAAATTTGACGCATTTGATAGGCTAAAACACTATAAAATTAGATTGCAAAATGATTTTAGAAACACACGTTTCTTTTCTATATATTTTAAGGTTGTAAAGTGAAATGATTGAGTTTGATAATTTCGCGCCCAAAGTTGAAATTTTGAAACTGATTGAATTTTGGAGACTGATAAAATTTTAAAGTTGTTTTTGTAATTCATAGACAATAGGTATAACGATAACTGTGTGTTAAGAGTTACCAAGACTGTTTAGTTTACAATGTAAGGTGCTTGCAGAAAAAATCGTTGCTTAAGTTTTGATTTGAATTTATAATGATCGTTATTTGTTAACACATTCACTTATTTTTATATGTGGGTACTTACTAGAGTCTAGTAATTGCATTTGTCGGTAACTGTTACTTTTAAGTTAATTAATATCTTGCAAATATTTAATTTTATATATACATATATATCAGGTTATTCGACATAAATAAATATATAAAATATAGTTTTTATATAAATATATTTGTTAACGAAAATACTCCATACGTATATATAAAATTAAATATTTGCAAGATATTAATTAACTTAAAAGTAACAGTTACCGACTAATGCAATTTCTTACAAATATTACACTCGGAAATATTAATTGTAGGCCAAACAAAAAAATACGTGTCTTCTCTTTTACGGAATTTTTTTCGGAAAGGAATTGTCAAAATAATAGGATCGTATAGGTCAAAGCATGAAAATTTCTGCAAGAGGGATCAACATAATTTTTTACTACAATTTTTTTTTGTTTATTAATTATTTTGTTTATTAATTAATTATTTTTACATTTTTACATTATTCCAAAGATCGTTCTTTGATTATCGTGCAACGGCAACTCAGATTCACGCCGAGATACCGAGGAAGCATTTCCAGCGTAAAAACATCGTCGATCGCGCGAGCTAAGTGAGAGCGACAAGGAGGGAGTAATATTCTCCCTCTCGCTCGGCACTGCCGAGCGCTGCCGACACACCGATAGACCGAGCGTCACTCTGTGTGCGTAGTGGAGGGGGGCGCATGCGCCAAAAACCGGGCCGGTATCACATCACTGGGCGGGACAGGTTCTTGATCCATGCAAAATGTCCCACGTTGTCGTCCTGCACGTACAGCAGATTTACATGCCTACCCATCTTTCGACCAGTAACCCGTATTGGCAAGATAGCAAGTTCCTTGTTTTTTTTCTCGATGCTGTACACGTTGATGGAGATGTCGTTGTGATCTTCAAACCGTTTAATTTGATCCAACGTCATTGGAAATTTAATGTTTGTAAGATTTAGCACCGACGTGTAATGAGGATACGACGATTTCCGTTCTGCATGTCTTTGGGCTGGATGCAGAGTAGCCGTCACTGACCATGCGAAATATGCATTGTCCATTGATCGCACGTTTATCACCGCCTTCTTCAATTTAATTTCTCGCGGTATTTCCACAAAACACCCCGCGTGCAATGGATTGTATTTGTTTACGTTAACAGTCAAATTAAGTATACGCGACAACGCCCATCCGCTATCACGTTCCTGGAATTCCTCCAGCGATGTTAGGGTAGGCTCGATGACGTGTCGCTTGTACCACTCACACAGATCGGACTCACGAAAGAGTTCATAGTTTCTCGTTGCGATACTTTTATTCGCGCGTTTGTCACCCGTAACAAATTCATCATTAAACATTGTGTTTATTTTTACATTGTCATGTCGTTGCATGACGTTCCGCACACGATCGAGTACAATGTCTCTCGCATCTTTGAGAAATTGATAACGGTCGATGTGTTTGGAATTTATTACCACACCGGTCAGTATACGACTTTCAAAAGCCGTATCTATCTTGCGCCATCTGAGTCCTGTCTCACTCGCACTGTATCCTGCACCCACATGCACAAAACGTTGACGTACCGAGTCTTTCAGACCTTCGAGTCGCGCGATACAGGCGACCAACGACTGTTTGAGACCGATCGATGACTGTTTAGGATCGATCGATAATCGCGGCCGTTTAATTCGGCTTTGTTCTTCCAACGATTCGATAAACTCGTCGCATCGTTGCTCCCACGCGGCAAAGTCTTCCCTCGAATTTAAAAGGGTGGATTGGTCCAACAACTCTTGCTCCATGTTCCTCTTTCTGACACAATTTGTTGCACTCGCGACTTCCAGTCCTCGACTACTGAGCGTATCACCCAGATTCGTCCTTCTATATTCTACTAATGATGCATCGTTTGCTTTTTTATCATATCTAATTTCATCTCAGCATCCGTACATTTGCGCCTTCCGAAAAATCTACGATTTGCAGTTTTACACGTGTGCGATGAAATCATTGCGAGACACGTATGTTCTTGAAAACAATATCGCGCCATTGACTTTCGGTGATTTGATCTGTATCAATGCAGCAGCCGTACATCGGCGCTATTTGCAAAATTTGCAGTTTTGCACGTGTTCGATGAAATCATCGCGAGACATGTATGTTCTTGAAAACGGTATCGCTCCATTGACTTATGCGAAATTGCAAAATTTGCAGTTTTGCACGTGTTCGATAAAATCATAGCGAGACACGTCGCGACATGTTCTTGAAAACAATAACGCTCCATTGACTTATGCGAAATTGCAAAATTTGCAGTTTTGCACGTGTTCGATGAAATCATCGCGAGACACGTATGCTCTTGAAAAAAATCATATTTGATGCCCGATGAGGTAATCTCATCACGAATGTTCTTGACAAAGATATCACATTTAACATATATGTGGTGGTGGTCACCATGCAGCAGCCATACATTGGCGCTATTTGCAAGATTCGCATTTTTGTACGTATAAATGGTCTGCGAGGATTCTAGCGCGCAGTCAAGATTTACACGTGCAGTTGAGAGTTGATTGATATATCTGTAAAAAGAGAGTATGGGAACGGACGGACGTTATTGCTCGTCGATAGTGCGTTTGCTGCGTGGCAAAGAAGTTGGATTTCGAAACGTGCTCACTTGCACTAACAAGCGGTGTCCTAAACATTCTGTATTGCATATCAGTAAAACTGCAAACAATTGTGTGTTTGCACAAAGCTACCTTAAAACATGTTGCTGTACGATTCAAGGTAGTGTTCGTGATGTTTATAATGAAGGATCAACGCATGGGATTATCTGGAGATCAAACTTGTCACATCTGCCTATTGGAAACGCGCTCTGTTTACAGTGTGGTGGGGAGTGCAAAATAAAATGGGGTCCGCTAATATTTGTATCCCCATTCGCTCCGAGGATTCTACAGATACCACTTCGATATGTATGAGGGTATAATGAACTACTATGTTCCGATTCAGGATGAAACGTGCGAGAAGCAGCACAATGAGTAAGTACCGCTAATTTTCGATACTTGTGCAAAAAAAATCTTTTATAAACATAATTGTATTTTTTCAGTTTTGATAAACCCCGCTACACGCCTCGTATTTTGGGAAGAAGATTTGCCTTGACATCGACAGCGTATAAATTTTTGGATGTTGGAATCAACGTGGGACCTATGTCCTCTGTGGATATACTTATTGGTGATAACCGAGGCAATCGGATAATTCTGCCTCATGCAACGTGAGTGACATTCATCGAAAAACGTGCAGATATTCAGCGACTCGTGCAGTCACCAGCGCCATCATCGCTAGCGTTTTGAGATCTGGAACTCGTTAAAATACGTGACGCAGATATTGTAAAATTGACATCGTGCGCCACCAGCTTGTACATGAAACCATCAACCGTACTCTTCCTGTTCGAACTAGAACATTGCGTCGAGAATGTGTATTTTCAACTATGCCAAAATGTTCATGGCGTAAGTGAAAAATTTAAACAATTTGTAGCCATTTTACGCCAAAATTGTATCGCCGATAAATGTAATGCAGTTAGAATCTTGCGTGAATTTTATGATAAAAATTCGATTATTGATTGCGAACTGTTGGCGTATGCTTCAGATAATATTATACACGATGCATTACATGAGAAATAAATGTATATAAAAATGCATATTACTGTATCTAAAATTATCTTTCCTTCTGTCTACCGTTCCCTTGTCCACCGTCAGCGGTTTAGAATTACAGAGCGGTAACTCTCGATAAGAATGCGCGTGCCGCATTCGTCGCGCGATCATTAAACGTTTTCTCATCTGTCTCGTATAAATTATTAAATATTTTTCCTCTTATTTCCAATAAATAAATCACCTAACTTAAAAAATGATCTAACTATAATGGGTGACGGGAGCGAGAAAACCGTGCGCGAGGGGGAGAGAGATGCGCGCGACCGTAAAGACGCGCGCGAACGGGGGACGGGGGCGCGAGAGAACATCTACGAGGGGGAGATAACGCGAGCGGGAGCGTGCCGTGTGACGTCACGCGGACCGACGCGGCCGTTGCACGCGGACTCCGCGGCGCGGCGAAAACGCGGTCACCCCTCCCCGCGGCGCGGCGAAAACGCGAACGCGGGTCTCCTCACCCCGCGGACCCCTCTCCCGCGGCGCCCGAAAACGCAAACGCGGGTCCCCTCACCCCGCGGACCCCTCCCCCGCGGCGCCGGAAACGCGGTTCCCCCTTCCCCCGCCCGCGGCGCGGCAAACAATGCGGTTCCCCCCCCTCCCCCTCCTCGCGGCGCCCGAAAACGCGGTAACCCCCCACCCCGCGGTATACCCCCCCGACCCCTCCCCCTCGGTATACCCCCCCCCCCGCGGTATACCCCCCGCCCCTCACCACCCCTCGAGCACTTCCACTTGGGTCAGAACGCCCATACCTTACCTACTGGTTTCCATATACGTAATAACGTAGGTTTTTTTGCTCGTCGAGAGTTACACATTTTTGGATTACCGGAGTGTTGATATTTTGTTTTTTCATCGTTATTGAATACCAAAATACCAGTCCCTGATCTGGTTGTGTGGTTAACTGACCAACAATCCACGGCGTAGGTAGCGTTGTAGAAGAGCCTCCGCTGTTGTCGGGATGTGCACTTGATTCATCTGCAAAAATACAAACAATCGATCACATCACACATTTTTGGTAAGGACAATGCGACGATAAAGACGAGGATGGCATAAGGAACTATAAGATAAGTTTCTTCTATAGTTTTTAAGTATTCTAGTACATGTCAAGATGCGTAGCTTTTAATAGCAGTAGCTATGGAAAATTCACATAGTGCTAAATGTGCTATGTATTGACTAAATAAATGTTTTAAGGTATATATAGTTCTTTTTTTTATTCATAAAACTTACTTTCGGTGACAGTGACTGATGAAATGTTAAAAGTTATGCCATGAGTCGCCAGAACTGGAGTTTCTGCAGCAATTGGCCCATTTACGATATTTGTAGCAAGATCGGTTGCTACTTCTGTAATAAAATTCCAATATATAAATGTTGATTTATTTGAAATAAAGTACTATGCAATATACACCTTCAGCGGCAACATCAATTGGCAGATTAATAAATCCAGTTACTGCCTCGACTTCCAAGATCGATGATTCATTGATCGCAACAGTAACATCAGACGAATTATGTATTGGAGACACTGCAACTTGATTCCCTAAAGCATTGACGATGTCAGACTCTTGTATTGATTCGACAGTTTGCTCATTGTTCTCGAATATGGTTGGAACGGCTGATTCGTGTAGACGAGGATGTTTATATGCAATCTTTAACAGCAAAACAAAAATAAAACGTACAGCATTCAATAGATAAATAAAGTAACACTCGTATGTCAAATAAATAAGAAACAAGGGCCAACAATCGAGCAAAAACAAAGATGTCAATATAAAGTTAATTTAATAAACATACCTATATACAACGGAACGTTTCAACCGCACAGGGTCTTCTTCAGCCGTTATAAATTACAAAAATACATAGAGTCGCGCAAAGTGAAAAATTAACATGTTAAAAAGTAATACGGTAAAAAATAAATAAAAGTAGCCGTTTCTCGAAAGCAAATGACAAAGCCATCTGGAGTCACATCTAACATGAGAGCATTAAATATTAAAAGTAAAATTGTATATAAGTAATAAAATTGTATATAAATAAATATCTGTGAATCTATTGTAAATTGTAAAATTATAAATATGAGAATGTCTAGAGTCAATTCGCAAGTATGCAGTCAGTGATGAGTCCATGATCTATTATTCGTTGGTTGGCGAAAACGAACCAAGTCAGCAGTTAAAAAGGCAGAGAATCTTATGTCCATCAACGTTGTAGTCACGTATAAAAAACGTTCTGAAATTCGATATCACGATAGTGGGAGGACGTCTATGTGGTTGTTAAAAATAATCTCCGTATGGACTTACATATTACAGAATTGAATCGTGGTCCGAAACTAAGTGCTCTCGTGATCGATGTTCACTCCTATACGTCTCAAATAATAATGACGCGCATTCACATTAGGTTAACCGCGAAGGTTAGTCTTCGCAATAATAAGAAATAGTTAGATGTCGGTGAGTTCGCTAAGAATACCGTTATATGACTCATCCAGATACTCTGTGTCCTTGTTCAAATTAATGCCACTTTTTTGTTCTTTAATATGTAGCATTTCCGAGACGAGTCTTTTATAATAGTTAGGTTCCGTATCCATTATTTTGACGTTGTCCCAATCAAAGGAATGATTCAATTCTTTAGTATGTTCGGAAATGACCGAGTGTCTGGATGGGTCCATTTTTATATTATTTTTATGTTTGTTAATTCTAGTTTTTAATTGCCGCTTTGTTTGTCCCACATATGAAGCCTCGCAATCTTTACATGCAACCTTATATACAACATTACTATTAGTGGCTATTGAGTTCTTGTCTTTTTGTGCTTTGATTATGCTACTTAATTTGTTAAGGCATCTATAGCCAGTTATGTGTTCCTTTTTATTGAATAATAATGTTGCTTTTTCAGATATGTTGTTGACAAATGGGATCACTATAAATTTCCTATTAACATCGCTCGAATCTATCGAGTTATTTACATTATTTCTAAGTTTACCATTAATCAGATTGTCGAGCCTGGTGTTAATTTTTTTAAAGATTAATTTGAGGGGATAACCGTTGTCCAGTAATATTTCGATAATCATTTCTAGATTATTCTTATGATATATAGGGTGAGATAACAAAATTGCTCTGTCCACTAAACTGTAGATAGAGCCTATTTTATGGCAAATCGGATGATTTGAAAAATATGACAAGTATCTACCCGAGAACGTTTTCTTGTGAAACCAATCGATTTGTATGGCATTATCTACTACCTTCAGCGACAAATCTAAGAAACTAAGACAACGATTATTCTCATATTCTATAGTGAATTTTAGGCGCTCATGATAGCTGTTAAAAGTATCCAGGATACGATCAATCATGTTCAACGGCGCGGACATAAATATGTCATCAACATATCTGCGATAAATAGACAAACGTACATTTAAAGAATTTAACGTTTTTTGTTCCAAGTCTTGCATGACCACATCAGCAATTATTGGGGAAAGGGGTGATCCCATTGGTGATCCATGGGTTTGCTTGTATATAACGTTATATTGAATGTGAAGAAAGTTGACGAAAGAACAAATTCTATCGCCATCATAAATTCTTTTTTTGATACCTTCGTTCTTTTTTTTATGTGATCCCATCTATTGCTGATGCCCTCAAGTGCCAAACTTATGGGGACATTCGTGAAAAGCGAAACTACGTCCAACGACACCAACACTTCGTTGCTTAAAATCTTTTTGCCGGAGAGTTCGCTATACAAGTCAAAACTGTTGTTAACGTGACTGTCAGTCTTAGGTATGCTTTCAGAGATAATTTGGTGTAAATAGTTAGCAAAGCTATATAGTGCAGTATTAACGGAAGAGACAATAATTCTGAAAGGATAGTTTTCTTTATGGATTTTCGGAAGACCATAGAATTTAGGAAGGATTGAATCGCTCGAGCGGAGAGAATAAACTTCCTTTTGGGAAATGTATCCTCTCCTTACCCATGTTTTTAATAGGTTATTTAACTTGTTTTCAATAATTTTAGAAGGGTCTTTTTTTACAACAGAGTACGTACTAAGATCTTGCAACGCGTTTTCCATCTTCTGTATATATACATTTTTTCACTTTGCGCGACTCTATGTATTTTTGTAATTTATAACGGCTGAAGAAGACCCTGTGCGGTTGAAACGTTCCGTTGTATATAGGTATGTTTATTAAATTAACTTTATATTGACATCTTTGTTTTTGCTCGATTGTTGGCCCTTGTTTCTTATGTACAGCATTCAGTTTTGTGAGCAATAAATTGCAAAAAAATGTAACAATGTTTTTTTAATTTTATTTATAAGTATATGTGATAATGTCAGATATAACACGAAGGAATTAGAGTTCGAAGGATATTCAATGTCTGTACAGAATTTTGTAAATAAAAAGTCTATAATTAATTAATTTATTAGTCTTTAATTTCTGGAATAAGTTTAGAATTTATATATAAGCTATTATAAATTTAGCTTTCAAATTAAAATCGTTTCCCGGAATAATTTAGGATTAATTTTACGGATTTTATAGATTTAATGCGTTCGATACCGAACAGATAAGTACGTATGATAATGTCAGCTACGACAATATATCCAAACTGCCGAATAAATTAAGGAAACTGGAACTTACCTCTGCAATAACTTTCCCGTTCGCATCATGCTTGACGTACTTTCTGAGAATATATTTCTCTTCAAAATGTTTCTCACAAACATAATGCGAAGACGTCAGTTTCTTGCTAGGAATCGCGGCTTGCCATTTTTTGAGCCGTTCACTATGCGTTGGCACTTTAAAAACCGACCGTTTTATTTTCAAGCTTTTAAAGCCTGTTTTGCATTTCGGTACAATGTACGGTTTTGTCATCGCGTCAAATTATAGAACGCGTGCACGGTGACGAACTATCTAACGCAATGACAACACAGGTTACGTAGGCACTTTCAAATCGACATCCCTCGATAGCAGCGACACCACACAAAATGACTTCGATATTGGAGTCACCCCCACCACTGAAATTCTATCGAGTTGAGAGACCTGTATGTAAGACCGTGATCGTCGCAATCGTGACACGAGGCACGATGGCACTAGCGGAAGCTGCGGAAGCGGAAAGAGACTTAGGGCCGGTTTACAATCAGTCGTATGTCGGAGGATATTTTCCGTTTCACGCACGATGCGCATAATGCATAATTTATCCTTGTTATTCATCGAGTGTTAATAAACAAGGATAAATGATGCATTATGCGCATCGTGCGTAAAACGGAAAATACCCTCCAACATACGACTGTACGACTGATTGTAGACCGACCCTTAGGGTATTTTCCGTTTCACGCATGATGCGTATAATGCATTATTTATTCTTGTTTATATTAACACTCGATGAATAACAAGGATAAATAATGCATTATGCGGATCGTGCGTGAAACGGAAAGTATCTCCTAATGTGCACAACGTGTTCTAACCTATAATAGCTCGATCAAGTTATCTCTCGTACGAGGGCGAATCAAAGGCACGTCCTCGACCGTCTCTCGCTGGCGTCGCATCCTTTCACGAGCGACGGGCCGTCGCGCACACGAGACACCCGCGAACGCGGTTCACGATTTCCCACGGACGGGCGCGGTCTTCTAAATGTATCGTCACGATCGTGGCACGATGGCACTAGCAGAAGCGGAGAGACCGCGAACTTGCGTGCGCCGCTATGGCGCATGCTATCGAGGTATATAATATCCGGCGGTAATTAAATTAGTTATTAAGTGTATTGGGCCGAATAAGTATACCGTATGGAGTTGATATAAGTTAATATATTTTTAAGAATACACCTTTTTTATGCATATATATTGCATAAACACTTGTATAATTACTAGTTTTATAATGTAACTTTTCATTCGATCATGTATCAATTCATCTACTGATAAATGTAAACAGTTCAAGATTTGACTTCAGTTGACATTCGTACAAGAGAAATGTCGGCAATGTCGCGACATTGCATCTCTTCGCTGTAGGCAGCTATCATGCCAGTGCCATGTGTTTGAGTGAGGTTATGTATTGTGTTTATGTTGAAAAATAATGGAAGGTAACAAACAATTTCGATAACGGGAGATTTGCTTGCAAAAGAATAGTGCTGTGGAAAGAAAACACTACACGGCGCGGCGTTGCCACATGTTCACGTCGCGTACAGCTCATCGAAAGGCCGACAAGAAACGCGACAATTCATCAACTTTTGATTGAATTTTTGGCCTTATTACACGTCAACGTCGTTTTGTCTTATACTTAACAAGTGCTAGAAGAATCAAATAATGTTATTTTCAGTTTTTTGAACTTGTTTCTTTACAGACAGTGAGTGAAATTCTCGAAAAATGTATGTTTCCGGTACAATTTCCCATAAAACCTATGTTAAAAATGCCAACTTTGAGATTTAATATCTCAAAAACTAGACGTCAGATCTTCTAAAAATTGCAAATTTAAGCGTATTTAGGTTTTCTTTATAACATATTTTTAATTCAGATTTTTTTCTTTGACATGCTCTGATGGCCCAATCACCTTAAGTTTGCCTACATTCAACTGCATTCAATCATCGTATTTTTTGTTTGGAAATTTGCTCTTGAGGAAATTTGCTCCGCATGCAAAATTATTTAATGTATCTAATAGAACATATTTCTCAGTGTGAACATTTTTAATATAATATATAATGAATACAAACAATGAACATTTTTGGGCATATATGTTTTTTGTTTATTGCAATTAATGAGAACTTTTTGTTATTAATTAACAGGCAATATTGTTATACCAGAAAGTGCTCCGAATGCAGAAAAGCCTTCCGTACATGTGCTCAAAATCGTAGACGAAAATTTGCAGAAATTATTGTCTTCAACAGAAATTTCTTCACCGGATGAGTTCATAAATGTTGAAGGTTTTTTTAATATATGTTTGCAATAACACTTTGTGAATTATTATGAATTTTAATTTTTTTTTATTCATTTTCTTAGATACCCAAAATTCTTCATTGTTTTAGATTGTTCACCCAAAGACAATTATGTCTATCAAGTTTTAAGTGAATCTGGAGAAGGAATGTTCCTATTAGAACTGTTTAATTATGAAAAAGACCCAGAGAAGCGTGCTGCATTATTGAAAAGAAAGAAATGTACATATTTTGACGTTCACGCTGTAGCAAGATTGCTAATTTTTCACGAATATAAACGTACCAAATCATATTAGTAAGCACTCTTTTTTTTAAAGTAAATATCTATTTTTTTTTATTGTAACATTGTAAATGGCAATTATTTTATTATATTTAACATCCTTGAAAAATACAATAACATTTATTAATTTCGAGTTGTTTAAGTTGAATCAGACGAGCGGAGAAAGGGCAATTTCGTTAAAAAATATTGGTAATTAATAGAAGTGTCAATCAATGCTGCAAAAAATTTTGCAGTGTCCCACTATTCCCAATCATTTTTGAGAATGTCAAAGACATGTAACGAAAAACAAACTGGATTAATGCATGTACAACGAAATCCATCTTCGAAATTTGGACAATTGTCCATTTTTAAGCTAGATTGGACCAACAAAAAAACGTGTCTCACTGTTCCCCATGTTCCACTACATTACAAATATGACGATTGTTCTCCAATATTTTGACATTTTTGTGCAGCATACCACCCTCAAGATTGGAATTACTGGCGGCAAGTGCAGCAGACCTATTCAAAGGTTACCTAAAAGAAACCTTTTATAGTCCTGGAAGCAGTGACAGTAATGCCCACGGTGCATTGCAAATGTATTATAACAGATTCCGTGAAAAGTCCATAGCGATCGGCAAAGTAAACATAAGAAAACGAAACTACTCAGAATCAGGTTAAAACTGTTCATATATTTTTCAAATTTTTAAATTTTCATATATTTGAAGATGACATGTAGAATATATTAATAGTACTTTTGTGTGATGTAGTAAGTGTAAAATTCAATTTAAAGCAACATTTTTAGACCGTAAAATATGTTTTTGCCGCGGTCAGCGCACGTGTGTGACATCATAAATGACCCACAAAAAAAAAAGACACGAATTTCAATACTTTCGGTCAAATAACTCAATTGGAAGAATTGAAATTTTGTATTCGTTTCCGTTTGTTGGGACATGCATTATACAATATAATAGAACTTGTCATCCCTCCCAAGGACAATGAACTCTATTTTCCGGTTTGTTTCATAAAATATCATATGCCCCGTGAAGGAGGATACTCAAAACACTCGTACAATGTTTTCAACACTCGTGTTCGGCTCGTGTTAAGGAATATTGCACTCATAATATAAATCTCTTCTTCATCTCCCATTGCCTATACTATGATTTATGTACCGAACAAAAGAACATTAATGTTTTATTTTAGAGGAAAATTTATCTATTGGCTCACAAGAGCTTCAAAATCCAGTTCAAGTAATAGATGAAGAGTATATAAAAAAATGGATAAGTACGTCCCAAAATGAAAGGATTGCATATTACGAAAAAAATGACTTCAAAACAATTTTTATTACCTTCATCAATTTAAGGAATCAACTTGGATACATATTAGTAGGTCAATTTTTTATTTTTGTTATATTATTATTTGTATATGTATGAAATTATTATATTTTATTTGTAGCTAGAAGCTGATTTTTGCTCTATTTTCAACAAACCAGAAAATTTATTTTCTCAAAATTGGCCACCAATCGCCCAAAAAATCTTACGTCTTGCGAGAACAAAAGCCGACAAAGAGTTGAAAGAACTGTTAAACAAAACAGAAAACCTCGTGAAAGACGGTAAATTACGTTGTCTCTAAATCGTTCAAAAATTCACTTTGATCATTTTTGTTAGGTTATATATGTACGTTTAGTGCTCGTATAAAAGCGTGCATCACATTTACATGTGAGATATCATGCAGGGATAGAAATTGCATGGAATAGTATCAAATCGCATTCAAAATTTTTGTATGCGATCTCGTTTAATGGGTTATTAATTTATGTAAAATTTTTTAATGGAAATTTATCTTCTTCAGAGGATAAAAATTTATTTGCCTTAATCGTACTGCCGTACATTTTTCGAAAAATCACGAAATTAACGAGTCGATCAAAGGTTGGAAAATGCTGGAATCCGAACAAGTCTGAAGTTTTGAAAACTTTTATTTATCACGTGAAGGTATATAATATTATTTTTCTATATAACTATTGTACTGCATATATTCTTCTAGTTATTGTACCATTATTTCATTTATTTTATAGGAAACTGAAAACTTCTCAGAATCTCTGAAATTTGTGAAAGATGATTTGGAAAAACTACACACGGAACAACATCTAATCGTCGAACCGTACGTGGTTATAAACGGACCAAGCATCTACAAAATAATTTCGGCGGTTGTCGTCATTGGCGATCAGATTTACCAAACTTCCCCATTACGTGCGGTGGACATATGTTTCCAGGCTGTGAAAGTTTGCAAAAAAAAGTTTTCACACGTGTCAGGCCACGTGTGGCAATTTTTAGAGAGAACGGTGTACGAATTCACCAACATTAATTTGCATTCATGTGTAACTGCAGTTATCGAACAAGTTAATAGAATGTAAATTTATTAAAAACAAAGAAAGTTTTTTCGTGAATGTAAAAATTGATTACATAGTATAAAGGTTTATTTATTTAACCTGATAATGGATTCAGGAAACGTTTCAAACATA
The DNA here is from genome assembly GCF_030848795.1 of Temnothorax nylanderi. Classification (NCBI taxonomy): domain Eukaryota; kingdom Metazoa; phylum Arthropoda; class Insecta; order Hymenoptera; family Formicidae; genus Temnothorax; species Temnothorax nylanderi. The sequence goes on along the minus strand of NW_027249383.1, from coordinate 13,166 downwards.
TCCGAAATCGGTAGAGACATGCTTGATAAAGAGATGTTAAAGTTGACATTATCCCTTTACAATCATCCTCTTCTATCTCGTAAAGCGGTTAACGATGTCATCGATATGTTTGATAAATTTGTTTCGCAATCGTTCCTTACATTCATTCAAAACAGAGTGAAAATGTGTAAAAATGAAATAAATGATTCGTCGTACGCAAAAATACAGTACATATTAGAAGACCTGAAAGAATATGTTTGGAAAGTTTTCAAGTGAACATTTTCGGTTCCAAACATATAAACAGGAAAGTCTGTACATCTCTCCAGAGACATTTGAAATCGGAAAACAGCCTGTCGTTGAAAATGACAATGAACAAAATGAACACACCGTAATGAAACCAGTATTCGGTGTTCACATCCCTCTAAGAAAAACGTTGCAAACAATATTTGCCATTCCTGGTACGTTCGAGCAAATTCAAACTTACATGGATGAAGTATCGAATGAAAAAATACGACTTTCGAATTTCATTCAAGGTGATTTATGGAATAAAAAATATAACAATACAGATAAAGTAGTTCTTCCGTTGTATTGTTATTATGATGAATTTGAAACCGGGAATCCGTTAGGAAGCCATGCGGGAGAAGGAAAATTAGGGGCAGCATACGTTACGTTCGCCACATTGCCACCTTATGTCTCTGCTAAATTGAAGAACATTTTTATTTCTTCGGTGTTTTATGCGAAGCACCTAAAGGAATTTGGCAACGAAAAAGTATTCACGAAAACAATCGATGATATTAAGAGTTTATCCAAAGAAGGAATAAACCTCAACATCAGTGGACAGAATATCGTAGTATTCTTTGAATGCGTTTTAACGTTGGGGGATAATTTAGGACTGAACTCAATACTTGGATTTTCGGAAAGCTTCAGTGCAAATTATTATTGCAGAATATGTAAGGCTTCCAAATCTGAATGTAGTGATCTACTGGAAGAAAATGATGCAGTTTTGAGAACGGTCCAGTCGTACAATGTTGATGTTGCAAAGCAAGACTTCCAGCATACCGGTATTAGAGAAGAATGCATTTTTCACAAAATACCGAATTTTCACGTTGCGGAAAACATTACGGTTGACGTAATGCATGATGTGTTTGAAGGCGTAGCCGCTTATGACCTGGGGAACATTTTGACTGCATTAATTAAGGATAAAGTGCTAACATTGCAAACTATTAATTTCAGAATCGATACATTTCCTTATAACGAAATCGAAAAAGGTAATAAGCCAAGAAAATTATATTTTACTTCAAGTCAAAAGGGAGGGCAACGGATAAAAATTAAGCAGTCAGCCGCCGAATTGCTATGTTTAACGCGATATCTTGGATTAATGATAGGAGATTTGATTCCTTCGAACAACAGATATTGGGAATTATATAAAGAACTCCGGAATATAGTTGGCATAGTAACATGTCATTCACTTGACAGGGGTCAGATAATGCTTTTCAAAGAGTTTGTTAAAAAACACCACGCTTTATATTTGGAATGCTTCGGACCATTAAGCCTAAAATGCACTTATTAACCCATTATTCAAGAATAATGCTTTTAAATGGTCCCGTAATTCATTTTTCAGCCATGAAGTTTGAGAGAAAAAATAAACAACTGAAAGAATTTACAATGGGAACCACGTCTGATGTTAACTTGCCACTGACCTTAGCTATCCGACATAATTTAGAATTATGCTATATACATGAATTCAATAAAGAAATCCACGGGAAGATCGTAAATGGACCAACAAACAATGTTGATGGCTGGAATCTTTTGACAAAAATGATCGATTTAAAGGAAAAGATACCAGTCACAACGTTGAAATATGTGACAGTAAATGGCATAAAATATTCACCAGGAACAATATTGGTGACGCGTTTTGCAGAAGATCCTCAATTTGGAAAATTAATAACAATTTTTTATTTTTTACAACAAGTTTATTTCCACGTGCAAGAATTCGACACTATTTGCTTCAACGAGTATTACCATGCATATCAAGTACATTCTAAGGTCTCGAAACCGCTATTCGTAAATGCGAACTTAGTACCGGAAAAGCCACCTTGTTTGTACATAACAATTTATCAGGATGAATTTGTAGCATGCAGATATGACCTGTAAATATTATACTTTTACATGTATTTACGATTGAGTAAAACATATTTTTATGAGAAGTTATTGTCGTTTATTTCATTCCTGTGGCAAACAAAGATGTTTTTTAATGAAGTCGGTAATTCTCATAAATCTTTAAGTATCAAACTCGCACTACTAATCGGTAAGTACCCATGTCACTCTGTTTAGAGGTTATGTTATTTAATATTATTTTCATAATCATTCACTCCAATTTCACGAATTATATTAAATAATTAAAACTATTAACGCTATTTAAAGAAAGTAACCGAAAAAACCAATACTCGTATTCGCATTGCCACACCTGCACGGTGTCTACGGACGGACATGGACACGAATGGTCAATCCACGCGTTTCACAGTCTCAGACTGTGAATGCGTTAGGATGGAAGTATGGCTCCGATCACACTTTTGCAATGATATTTGGTAAGTATCACACCTACTGAGTGGCGGTATTAAATCATACTCTGCTAATTCCTATCCTTACGCAAAAACTACACTAGGGTATTTCCTATCCTGAATTCGGAAACCAGTCAACAACAGTATACTAGCGAGCGAAAGCGGTTGGTATGATTGTAAATAAGTAACCTACAGTGTGAAACTTGAACAGTTCTCTCCGTGTGTGCAGAGGTCTTTTAGTTCGCCTTAAGGCAAAAATTATAATTTAGAAAATATATAATTTATAATTAATAATTATTAATAATTTACAAGATATTTATAATTTATATGATCAATTTATATAATCCGGGTATCCATCCGTATCGGTAAATAACGTAATCATCATTATGCATATTAAATAGATATAATGTCAATATTAAAAATTTGTGCAGCTATATACTCTTTTTAAACTGAATTTGTTTCTTAAGATGATTTTTGACAAATTATATATTTGCGCTGGTTGTGACATATGTAGACTATATAATAACACTTACATCAAATTAAGAAGTAGTCTACCACGTAAGGCAGTTGGCTCACGATCCAGAGGTTCCGAGTTCGAATCCCACCATGGTAAGTGTGTTTTTCAAATACGAGAAAATATTTATAATCATAGACTGCATCTTAAGAAACAAATTTAGTTATAAAATGGTAATAAAATTTCGAAAAAAATAATTTTTTTACGGTCATTACCTTATTATAACTGTTACGTAATAGTTAAATAACACGTTATGTAACATGTTATATTGCTGAGTCGGAAATTGTAACTTACACGTAAGTTACATGTAACATTCTGGTTTATATAACCTGTTATATTCGGTTACATTGTCGTTACATTACTGCTATATTACTGTGTTCACTGGGATGTCTAAAAATACATTAATTTTTTCGATACATATCTAAACATATGTCTCTAGGTATATATTGAAAATACATAAATCTAAACAATAATCTACTTTGATAGTGATTTTTCAAGCATTACTATAAGCAAAAATGAAAAAAATTAAATTTTTTTATCGACGGTCCGTAATTCCGTAAATCATCCATAATTCATATTATAATTATTATTTACTATTAAAACTACCTACTTATTTTTTACATTAAAATATACAAGATCTGAGTATTTACCTTAGATGATATATTTTGTGTTATGTTTTTGCTTATATCATTTTGTAAACAATGCTACCATCATAACAAATATTAAATTTAGACTTTTTCTGTAAAATTTTTTATAGAATCGCAAAACGTGAGCGAGTATATTTTATACGCTTATATTTTTATATATTCATCATTAACTGTTAAAAAAAATAATCAATTTTAGGGCAAATATTTATAATAAGCATAAAAAGTTACTTTAAATGGTATAAAATAAAGGAAATAATTTTTTTTTCGTGAAATTCAATTTGACGTATGTCGAATGCGGGTTTGGCTGGAGAATAGATACACAGTCGGCCCGCGCTATACGTACTAACACATATATATGTGTTTAAACGTGTATACTTCGCGCGAGACATACAGGTGGCGCTATGTTCATTTCTAGTGACATTCTAAAATACTCTGTATATTTCATAAGTTTATAGCGTTTTTTTTTGGCTGCACTACTGCCCACTAGTGCAACACTAGTGGGCGATAGTGCAGCCAAGAAAAAACGCTATTACTATTTCAATTGTGTTACCAGCTTTAATTTCAATTATTGTAAAAGCGTGGTTTATTGTATTTTTTAAAGTGTTACTTGCAATTATATTAAAATAAAATAAAAGTGTGTAATATCAAATAAAGTATTACATTGATAAACAAAATTAAAATCGTTTTTAAGAATACAAGGTAGGTTAAGCAATCAACATAAACAATATTTTTTAAATTATTATGTAGATTTGATTTAAAAAAGCAACCTTTTCCAATACTTAATCAAACTTTTTTCATGATGATAAATTGATAATTAACTAATTTATAATTGTCATGTACGCAAATCTATCTTATCAGTTATATATATTCTTTATAACCTAGAAAACTATCGATCATAATATTATGATCATTAAACTTCTAGGGTATATTGACTATTAATTGAAGCATGCTAATTAACTTTTGTATCACTATTATATTGTTATTCACAAAAAGCTAATTGTAAGCCATAAAAGTTTTTTAAGCTTACAAATATTTTAAAATTTTAATACTATAATTGTTTTTTAAAGTAATAAAAAAAGTTGATGAAGTAATATCAAACAAACATAACAACCAAAAGGATCTTTTCCAGATTAATTATTGATGTTAATAAATTCATAATTCAGTTATTAACAGTTGTTTATGAGTTCGAGTCTCGCGGTCGCTTCACAGCGCGGGCGGCGACATCGACATCCGTTTTTCAAATCACGAGTGCACGAATTTGAACGTCCCTCCTATATTGAGTCGAGAAGTTTGACCATTCAAAGTGTCGCGTGATTCGCTTCGCTTGAATACGATACGGCCAATACGCGACACGCGTGAAGTTGCAGTGAACTGTGCGCTCGACGCCGTCGACGCGGAAGAAGGACGCCCGTCCATTGCTCCGGCGAGCGGGCGAGCCGCATCGCCGCATCATCGTTCGGTGACGGACAGGACGTGATAACAAGAACGATCGAGCGACTGGCGTCGAGGATCAAGGTGCGTTTCGGGACGGGACATTTCGGAGTGCGAAACGTTTCGCGAGCGTGAAAAGCCGCGCTTGTTCGCGTAGCCTTTCGTTTCTTTTACGCGAATTCACGTCGAATTATTTCGCTATTCATGGTACTCAGATACAATTGAAAATTTATTTTTATATATATGAACTCTCATTTTCTAAATCTTTTTTAATTCAAAGATAAAATGTCAAGCGAGAATGCAGTTTCTTCAAGTCAAGGTCGTAGTGAAGACGATGATGATGACATGTCTGAAGCAATTACTTTGGGTGTGGTTCAAGATGTAGACGAAATAAAAAAGGCATTGTTGGCTGAATGTAACACTCGAGCTTACCTTGATGGTACATATTTTAAGCCTGATTTAGACAATTCTTCAATAAATGGTACAATAATTGGTATTTGCCAAATATGCAAAAACGAGCATAATAAAATGCATACCATCAAAGGTTCATTAAAAGCTCCGTCAAATTATTTTACTCATATAAAGGTAAATATTTTAAAAAACCAGGGTTGCCAAAAAAATTTTTTTTTTACTTAATTCGTTGTTTCTTTAGTAATATTTTTAACTATCAATGTTTATAATGTTAATTTTTCGATTGAAAAAAATTAATTAATAAATCACCTTCAATTTTTAATAAACAATAAATGTGATGTAAATTTAAATTATCAATTGTTAACAAATTTTTAGTTTAATTGATTTTATTTATCGATTTTAAAAAATTGGTCAGTTAAATTGATTTCATTTATCAATTAAAAAAACAATTAATAAATTTTAATCAATTTAATTATTAATAAAAGTAAATTTGCTTGCAAATTTATTATTATTATTAAGTTAAAATTAAAAGTAAATTTGTAAATAGTAAAGTAACTTATAAAGTTCCGCATTTTTAAAATTATTTTCATTTTTTCATTCAATAAAAATTAAAATGTACTTTAAACAAATAACAATGGCCAAATTTCGAGCAAAAATAGGTGTTAACATTTATATATTCAAAATACAATAGTACAATCGAATTAGTTTACGTTTCGACCATACTTGGTCTTCTTCAGAACCGCATATACATAATTAAAGTCGAATTTACAAATAAAGGAATCGGGTACGATCCGGCGCTACGAATTTACAATCAAATCTACCCATGTCAGCAGAGAAATAGATCATATTGAATATATATTATCGGATGTTAGTCAAATTTAAAGCTGAGTCGATCGTTTGTTTGTTACGTTGCAATACTTATGTGTGTCCAAGTTGATGGTACAAGCGAGGCCATTGTCTCCAAACCCTCTTAGTGGCAACTGAATCAAATTTTGAAATTCAGTAGGAGCACGTGAATTTAATAATTAAGTTTGACTCGTAAAAATGGACTCACATAAGGGGTCAGTGCAACCAAACGCGAGAGTAATCTTTCCATCGTCAGATAGCTTAGTGACAAGTTTAATTTACCGTTTTCTATTAATAAAAAGAAAGCCATACATGAGGTTATTAAGGATTTGGAAAGTAATGGAAGTAAACATACGATTGACAACCAAATTAGAATTCGTAATGTGGCGATTCCTCAGTTCTATATACTCTTACAAAAAAGACCACACACTACACCGATCGAACGTAGTCTCATTGCGAAGTATAATTCCACGATTCAATTCCAAAAAAACAATCCGGATGTTATCTTTACAAGGGCTGATAAAGGTAATGTCACCGTAGCATTAGACCAGAAGGAGTACATTCAAAAGATGGAGGCGATGCTTGGCGACAAAGATACCTATGAAGTGATTAAAAGAAATCCATCAATCAGAGTCGAAAGAGAATTAAATGCTTTGATTAAAGTTTGGTTGCAGAAAAAATATATCTCCAAGCAACAATATCTTTTCCTACACTCCAGCGATTCCATACTTCCCAAAGCTTATGGTCTTCCAAAAATACACAAAAAGAATGTTCCTTTCAGAATAATAGTTTCATCCGTTAACACGGCCTTATATAATCTTGCATCGTATTTACAGGAAATTCTAGCTGACAGTATACCGAAACCAAAGAGCCACGTAAACAATAGTTTTGATCTGTGCACCGATCTGTCGATGATGAGATTACGAGGGTCTGAGATTCTCGTCTCATTAGACGTTGTTTCATTATTTACTAACGTTCCTTCGGAGTTGGTCGTGGAGGGTATAAAGAAGAGGTGGAAGTATATAAAAACCAAAACGAGCTTAACTCGTGCTGAGTTTATCGCTGCTGTAAAATTTGTTTTGTCTTCTACCTTTTTCACATTTAACAATGTCATTTACAAGCAGACGTTTGGTTCCCCAATGGGCTCCCCTTTGTCTCCTACAGTGGCTGACATTGTCATGGAGGATTTGGAGGAAAGGGTTCTGGGCGCATTGAGTATCCGGCCGTCGTTTTATAGGCGCTATGTGGATGATATTGTTATGATGATTCCTCGGCATTGCATTCAGGAGGTTTTAGATCACTTTAATAATTATCATGACAGACTTAAATTCACAATTGAGTATGAAGTTAACGGCCAACTTAGCTTTCTGGACTTGATGTTAATTGTTAAAAATGACACAATTATAACAGATTGGTTTCATAAAGAAACTTTTTCTGGGAGGCTATTGTCCTTCCATTCGAATCATCCTATTCAACACAAAATAGGAACTATTTTTAGTTTGGTTGACAGAGCGATGATATTGTCTCATCCTAGTTTTTATAACAAAAACTTAATATTTGTTGTAAATGTATTACTTGGAAATGGGTATCCCATCGATTTTTTATTCTCGCATATCAATAGGAGACTGAGGAAACTTCAGTCTATAAAGAAGAATGACTCTGAACGTTCACAACAAATTAAAAGTTTTATCGTTTTGCCATATTTAAAATCTACTTCTGAAATTATCACCTCAACGGTTATCAAATCAGAAAATTCCGTGGGATACCGTATTCTCAACAAACTTAATAACATTATAAAGGTCCAGAAAGATAAGAACGCTCATTTCAATAAGAATAATGTAATTTATAAAATCTGTTGCAAGGATTGTGATGCCTCTTACGTCGGTCAGACTAAGAGGCAACTACGCACTAGAATAAAAGAACATAAAGCTAATATCAAATTAGATGCGTCCAAGCATTCGGTAGTCTCTGAGCATATTATCGGATCTGATCATTCTTTCGACTGGGACAATGTTCGTATCTTAGAAGTGAAGCATAACTATAAAAAGAGACTGACTGCAGAAATGATACACATCAAGGAGCAACCTAACGGCATAAATTCAAACAAGGACACAGAATTATTAAACGAGGCTTATTTTGATGTGTTGAGGCTGTTGTCATAAGTGTTTTAATAACAATGATTTGGTTGCTCTGCCCTTGCGACGCGGATATTTTCTCAGTCGTTCGCAATCTTTAGTTACGAACACACGCTCCTATCTGACGATGGAAAGATTACTCTCGCGTTTGGTTGCACTGACCCCTTATGTGAGTCCATTTTTACGAGTCAAACTTAATTATTAAATTCACGTGCTCCTACTGAATTTCAAAATTTGATTCAGTTGCCACTAAGAGGGTTTGGAGACAATGGCCTCGCTTGTACCATCAACTTGGACACACATAAGTATTGCAACGTAACAAACAAACGATCGACTCAGCTTTAAATTTGACTAACATCCGATAATATATATTCAATATGATCTATTTCTCTGCTGACATGGGTAGATTTGATTGTAAATTCGTAGCGCCGGATCGTACCCGATTCCTTTATTTGTAAATTCGACTTTAATTATGTATATGCGGTTCTGAAGAAGACCAAGTATGGTCGAAACGTAAACTAATTCGATTGTACTATTGTATTTTGAATATATAAATGTTAACACCTATTTTTGCTCGAAATTTGGCCATTGTTATTTGTTTAGATGTTTGCTTCATCGAGCGTATTTATTTCGTTTTTTGTAAAATGTACTTTGTATTAATTATTTGATGACTATTATTTCGATCAATTTGTTAAAAATAAATTTGATTAGAAGAAAAATCAAGCTATATTGACTAACATATTTAAAATACTACTTTTGATAATTTATTTTTATCATCACATTAATTAAATTAATTTTTTAACATGAAATTATTCTAAAGTTTTCAAGTTTATTCCTTTAATAAAATTAATCATTCAAATATTACAATTCATCAATTAAAATATTATTAGTTTATCTTAAAAAATTAAATTGCTGATTACAATAATATCAATTGTCCATTCAAATTCAAATTTCTAATTGAAAAACTTCAATTAGAAGATGGTTTAAAATCTAATTAAAAATAAAATTTTTTGATTAATTTTAAGTAAATCTTAATTATAATTCCCAGCAATTTTGGTTTTAATTTAATATTACGTTGAATGCATATACTACAATTATTTTCTAAAATTATTTTTCACAATCTATAAGGTTCTCTTATATTATTTTTATTCTATTCAAATGCTCAAATCAAATCAATTTTTATTCATAAAATAAATATTTAATAATTTTATAAATCCAAAAAAATTTTTGATTATAAGATTTCATCCTAAAGATTAATTTTATTTATTTTGTAGGCGGTTCATTCAAATAAAAGAAAAGAATATGAAGAGTATGTCGGACAAAAAAAAACAAATAATGAAAAAGACTCAATCAAAAGTTATTGTACTTTTTCTCAGCCACTGTTTAAAGATAATGTAGTTAATTATATTTTACAAACATTAGCACCTTTCAATACTGTAGAATCTCCAGCATTTCGTAAAATATTTGATGGTATATATATATAACTAGCTGGTTACCCGGGCTTCGCCCCGGAGGACATATATAATAAGACACGCAAATACTCTCTCTCTCTCTCTCTCCCTCTCTCTCCCTCTCTCTCCTTCTCTCTCCCTCTCTCTCTCCCTCTCTCTCGCTCTCTCTCCCTCTCTCTCCCTCTCTCTCCCTCTCTCTCCCTCTCTCTTTTTTTCGTTTTCTTCTCAGTTTTTCTTCTCAGTTTTTGATATAGGGCTTCTAGTGCTTTCTTACCTTGTTATAAGTTTGTAGATTGCGATGCGCCTTGGTTCTTAGTTTTATATACACTGTTTAGTTTGCTTAGTATTACTTGCTTCTTATCATATTCTATTTTCATTATACTTATTAAGTTGCGTTAGTTCTTAATTTTATAGTGTATATATTATTGAATTTAGTTATATTTTATTACGTCGTACTCAACATCCTATTAATTGTTTGTATGCTGGATCATTGGTTGCTCGCCTTATGAGAGAGAGCATGCACATGCTTTGTAATTACAGTACTGTATTTCTATCAAACTCACATCAACTTCTGTCTTTAATATTTCGCTCTTGTTTACATCATGTGTATCTTTGTATTATGCTTTGTAATTACAGTACTGTACTTCTATCAAACTCACATCGACTTCTGTCTTTAACATCTTGTAACTGCTATATTGTTATAACTGCTATAATATGTAATTACCATATTATTGTAACTGCTATATTACTTTTTTGCCTTTTAGCCTTGCTTGGGCATAATAAATCTATCTATCTATCTATCTCTCTCTCTCTCTCTCTCTCTCCCTCTCTCTTCCTCTCTCTCCCTCTTCCTCCCTCCCTCTCCTCCCTCTCCCTCCCTCTCCCTCCCTCTCCTTCCCTCTCCCTCCCTTTCCCTCCCTCTCCCTCCCTCTCTCTCCCTCTCTCTCCTTCTCTCTAAAGTTCAATTCCGTCGTATACAATTCTTTGAGATTCACTCAATTATTCCCTAAAAAATTGGAAAAATTTCGTAACCGATTTCCAAAAAGATACCGGTTCCCAAAAAGATTGGTAACAAAAAACTATACAGTTTATAGCACTCCCCTTGAAATTCTACCCCTGTTTTATATACAATTCTTTAAAATTTGATCAATTATTTCCCGAAAAATTTGAAAAACTTTTGATACCGGTTTCCAAAAAGATCGGTAACGAAAAATTATACACTTTATGGCACTCCCCGGAAATTTCCCGAAAAATTCGAAAAACTTCTGATACCAGTTTCCAAAAAGATCGGTAACGAAAAATTATACACTTTATGGCACTCCCCGGGTAATTCTACCCCTGTTTTATATACAATTCTTTAAAATTCGGTCAATTATTTCTCGAAAAATTAGAAAAATTAAAAAAACCGGTTTCCAGAAAATCGGTAACAAAAAACTATACACACAATGACACTCCCCGGGAAATTCTACCCCTATTTCATATACTTTTGGTAAAAATTCGGTCGAATAGTTTAAGAGCGTATAAAGGACATACATACATACATTCATTTTTATATATATAGACATTTGGTTCACGCACTCGGTCGAGCGGCCGGTGGTGCGAAGCTACCATCCGTGGGATTATGCCTGAACGCCTCTAAGGCCGTATCCTCTCTAGTCAAAGGTGGCAATGATATCTCTAGGAGTCTCGTGAGTCGAAAAGCTCAAACAATGTGACACACTACTAGGCGGCCGGTCCTCGCGGGCCGGTCGTCGCACGAGCCCGGTTTGCCGTACGGCGCCTCTGCCCGTCGTCGGGATCTCACCGCTTACGACGGCACGGCGTCTAACGGTCGAACATGAGTTTCGCGAGTTCGATGTCGAGACTCGGAATCGTCTGTAGACGACTTAGGTCCCCGGAAAATGACACTCCCCGGAAAATGCTACCCCTGTTTGATCTATAATTCTTTGAAATTCGGTGAATTATTTCCCGAAAAATTAGAAAAATTAGAAAAACTGGTTTCCAGAAAATCGGTAACAAAAAACTATACACATAGTGACACTCCCCGGAAAATTCTACCCCTGTTTGATCTATAATTCTTTGAGATTCGGCGAATTATTTCCCGAAAAATTAGAAAAATTAGAAAAACCGGTTTCCAGGAAATCGGTAACGAAAAACTATACACATAGTGGCACTCCCCGGAAAATTCTACCCCTATTTCATATACTTTTGGTAAAAATTCGATTCAGGGGTTTGGGCTGGGCGTTGATGAGTCAGTGAGTGAGTGAGTGAGTCAGTCAGTCAGTCAGGACATCTTCCTTTATATATATAGATTAGACTTATCAAAAAAAATTTTTATCATGTATAACTTAAAAATCTTATCACATTATCATTGGTTATAGAGATGCAAATTCGGAAAGGAAGGATACCTCTTAAGCATTTATCTGCTCGTACAGTGGAGCGCCGAATAACGGAAACATTTAATAATAATATGTTATCGTTGAAGACAATGATCGGCAAAGCAAAATATATTTGCACGACTGCTGATGTGTGGTCTTCGAAAAGTCGTCGATTTTTGGGCATGACTGTCCACTGGGTAAAAATATCACTATAAGATTTTTTTAGAATTATATACTCTAAACTTATTAATTAAAGAATTGAAAAATTTTCTAAAATTTTGCAATAATTTTCAACAAGCTGCATCTTAGCGAAAAATGGTCGTAAAAATATGAATATAAAAAGGATTTGAAGCTGAAACTCTCTAATAGTTTCAAATTTTTGCATTCAATAATTTTTTTAAATGACCGTTACTGATTAATCACATAAAAATCAGCAGGAAAAAAAATTTTAAAAATTTTTTGTTCACTTTGAAAAAGTTCATGGGCAAAAGAAAATTTTTTAAATGAATTTTTCTTTGAGAATAGTCAAGATTATTTCTTCCTCTTTAATTTAAGCCCCTATGAAGTCCCCTTACGGTGATTTATTGCTAAGTTATCAGTTATAAAAGTAAATTGGTCATTTTTATTCATTTTTTGAGATTGAAAATGCTTTATTTTTTACCATAATCCACTTTTTTAGCAAAAAATGTTTATTAGCGATAAATTTAATACGCGCATATAATCTATATATACAATATAACGCGCCTTGTCTCTACGATAGCGCCCACAGTTCTCAACGGATCGTAATGAAACTTAACATACTTATTTTTTGGT